>NC_041405.2:155985253-156270253 GCF_900747795.2 Erpetoichthys calabaricus
GAACAAGATGCAGAGGACAGAAAGATATGGAAGAAGATGATCCGCAGTGGCAACCCCTAACGGGAGCAACTGAAAGAAGAAGAAGAGAGAGAGAGAGAGACAGACAGAGTGACGCTGACAGAAGGGGCGATCCTGAGAAGCACCTCCAGAGGGGGTGTGAGTGAGACAGAGGGATAGTGCACACTTAACCAGCAGCACTTATGAGACCCGCTCCACTCTTTAAATCTGTTGGCCTGGTTATGTGGCCACCAGTCATCTTGAGAAGGATCCTGACTTTGATCAGCTCATGGAGTTGGGGGTGTGTGAGTGCAGATTTTGTTGCCCCTGACCCCAAATGAGCGGTGTGAGGCGGAGCCAGTGGCATTAATATGCAGGCAGTGAACCAGTGGAGTGAAGATTACTGGAGCTGCACGGAAAGGAACCATGGAAGATCAAAGCAGCAGCAGCATTGGAGGCAGAAGGACATGGCCTCCAGTAAGCCTCATTTGATGGAGTGAGAGAGACAACCAGCACTTCACAATGCATTAGAACTTTGGAACATTTGATAAGAAGAGGCCATTCAGCCCAACAAGATAGACAGTCCTATCCACTTAACTCCTCCAAAATAACATCAGGTTGAGGTCTCTAAACTCCTCCTGTCTACCACACTACTAGGTCACTTATTTCAAGTGTCTGTGACTCTCTGTGTGAAGAAAAACTTCCTAAGGTTTGTGCAAAATCTTCCCTTAACATTAGCATTAAAACCAGCAATGATAAAATGTCAGCTAAATAATGCCTTAGAAAATTATACAGTACAACCACCAAATGACAGGATTAAAAGATACCTCATCATCAACATCAAATACACAACAACACCAGAAATGCAAGCAAATATCAGAGTATTTCCCGTGTGTCCTAAATGATGTTGTCCATAAGTAATCAATATGAATCATAAGAATGAGGACTGCTCCATAATGGTGAGATGTACAAGTTCACACCCCCTTTAAATTGCAGCACAAGAACAAAAAAAAAAACAATGGGTCACTTGAAATGCTCAGCCTTCAAGCCACAAGGTGGGACCTTCATGAACCTTAGTAAAGGCTTGGAGAGATCACAGTGGGGTCCAAGGGCCTCATGGAGCAACTAAGAAACACAGTAGCAGTGCCAGGCATGAAAAACATTTCAGAAAGATTTTTCTAGATAAGAAATCCCATCCATCCATCCATCCATCCATCCATCCATCCATCCATCCATCCATCCATCCATCCATCCATCCATCCGTGTATGTTCTACCACTTATCCAGTCCAGGTCATAGGCTCAGCAGACTAAGCAGAGATACCCAGACATCCCTTTTCCACACCACCTTTTCCAACTCCTACCAAGGCAAGGAAATATAATCTCTCCAGAATCTCCTAGGTCTGCCATGAGGTCTCCTCCAGTCAAAATTAATTTTTTACATTTTTATTTCAAATTTAAATTTGCAAGCATATAATCACAACGAGGGCGGCGCAGTGGGTGGCGCTGCTGCCTCGCAGTTGGGAGACCTGGGGACCTGGGTTTGCTTCCCGGGTCCTCCCTGCGTGGAGTTTGCATGTTCTCCCCGTGTTTGCGTGGGTTACCTTCGGGCACTCCACAGTCCAAAGACATGCAGGTTAGATGGATTGGCGACTCTAAATTGGCCGTAGTGTGTGCTTGGTGTGTGGGTGTGTTTGTGTGTGTCCTGCGGTTGGGTTGGCACCCTGCCTGGGATTGGTTCCTGCCTTGTGCCCTGTGTTGGCTGGGATTGGCTCCAGCAGACCCCCGTGACCCTGTGTTAGGATATAGCGGGTTGGAAAATGACTGACTGACTTGAATAAGGTATTTGGAATAAGCTTCAAAGGGCGGCATGGTGGCGCAGTGGGTAGCGCTGCTGCCTCGCAGTTGGGAGACCTGGGGACCTGGGTTCACTTCCCAGGTCCTCCCTGCGTGGAGTTTGCATGTTCTCCCCATGTCTGCGTGGGTTTCCTCTGGGCGCTCCGGTTTCCTCCCACAGTCCAAAGACATGCAGGTTAGGTGGATTGGCGAATCTAAATTGGCCCTAGTGTGTGCTTGGTGTGTCCTGAGGTGGGTTGGCGCCCTGCCCGGGATTAGTTCCTGCCTTGTGCCCTGTGTTGGCTGGGATTGGCTCCAGCAGACCCCCGGGACCCTGTGTTCGGATTCAACGGGTTGGAAAATGGATGGACGGATAATCACAAAGAATGCATTATAACTAAAATGAAAACATTTCTAAGGCATAGATCTAATGACTAATATGTGCCTGCTTTAAAGTGTGAGACGTATCAGTATCTGTCGCGAACATTTGGGTAACAGTAGATCAGGTGATAATGCGGAGCGACTGCACCACATTGGCAGCGTAGCCAATATTGCCAAATTGAGTTAAATAATTTACTGCGTATTGGGTTATTGTCATGATACAGCTAACAGCGGTATAATATTTGTCGGACAAAAATACGTTCGTCTCGCGCAGATTGACTTCATCAGTGTCCTCGTTTATGAGATTTTTAAAAATGAAAACATATTTAATCGTTTCTTAACATAAAAAAAATAATTAAATAAGAATAAATGATTTAGGGCGGCACGGTGGCGCAGTGGGTAGCGCTGCTGCCTCGCAGTT
This sequence comes from Erpetoichthys calabaricus, assembly GCF_900747795.2. Classification (NCBI taxonomy): domain Eukaryota; kingdom Metazoa; phylum Chordata; class Cladistia; order Polypteriformes; family Polypteridae; genus Erpetoichthys; species Erpetoichthys calabaricus. The sequence continues at coordinate 155,987,887 of NC_041405.2, forward strand.
GGGAGACCTGGGGACCCGGGTTCGCTTCCCGGGTCCTCCCTGCATGGAGTTTGCATGTTCTCCCCGTGTCTGCATGGGTTTCCTCCCACAGCCCAAAGACATGCAGGTTAGGTGGATTGGTGATTCTAAATTGGCCTTGGTGTGTGGGTGTGTTTGTGTGTGTCCTGTGGTGGGTTGGCACCCTGCACGGGATTGGTTCCTGCTTTGTGCCCTGTGTTGGCTGGGATTGGCTCCAGCAGACCCCCGTGACCCTGTGTTCGGATTCAGCGGGTTGGAAAATGGATGGAATAAATGATTTATTCTTTATTTTTGGGATTAGAATTATTACCAAAAACCACACCAGGCATTTTAACAGTTATTAAAGCACTTTAAAAAAATAAATTGCAAATATTTCTTTGAAGTTAGCCAAACAAATGCAAATCTTATGGAAGTAAAAATGATAGGATACCGCGACCCCGCACAAGTATCATACCTTTGTTAGTTGTACCATGGGTTATTCCTCTCTATCTTATATTATGCAGGGGGTGCAGAATTATTCCAGGTAGAAAAGGGGGGGGGGGAAGGGGTCGAAATACGAAAGTTTGAGAACCGCTGCTCTAGAGTGATTTTGACCTGTCCTCTGTGAAATGGTTGATTATTTATTTTTTTGTAGATTTACTGTATGTAATTATGCATTTTCTGAAGTTGATTGGATTGATGATTCCATCATTAAGATTTTGGATAAGTTTCACAGCTGGTTGCCCTTCCTGCACACTAACTCTCTCTATTAATCCAGACTTGGGACTGGCACCAAAGATGGACTGATGTGCCCCCCCCCCCCGAATGGATAGAAGGAATGGAAAGAAAACAATCAGAGAGGGAGGAAGATAGAGAAATGGAGACAAGGAGACAAGAGGATAGTAACAAGAGCCAAGGTACAAGCTTTGAGGAAGGTGTACATAAGACAAAAGAAGAAGAAGAGATTTTGGAAAAATGAAGGATAGGAACAAGGCTGGAAAGGAATTTAGTCAGATAAAGCAGATGAAATATCCTGACAAGGTGTGGTCTTGAGTGACCACGATAGGATCAACGATAGATGGAAGAGGAACTTTGAAAAGCTATTGAATGCAGAAAATCCAAGGTTAATATTTGGGGATGGAGCCCCAAAATGAAGGGCGAGTCCCGAGAATAAGGAGGGAAGAAGTGAAGGAGGCACTGAAAAGAATGAAAAATGGAACGGCAACAGGACCAGATGAAATACCAGCAGAAGTCTGGAAGAGTTTAGGAGAAGAGGTAGTAGATGGGTGGTGGGATCAAATGCAGAAGAATACTATGAAGAGGATCAAATACTAGGGGAGTGGAGGAACAACGGGATTGTGCTCATTTATAAGAAGAAGGGCGATATTCAGGATGGTGGAAACTACAGAGTGATAAAGCTGATGTCACACACAATGGAAATCTGGGAAGGCTTAGGAAAGAGACCACCACAGCGGAAGAGAGCAGTTTGGATTTATGCCAGGAAGAGGAACAACTGATGCAGTCTTTACATTGAGACAATTCATAGATAAACATTGAGGAAAAAGAGAAAGGTCTGCATCTGGTGGTCATTGATTTGGAGAAGACTCCAAATTATCCATCCATTATCCAACCCACTGAATCCGAACACAGGGTCACAGGGATCTGCTGGAGCCAATCCCAGCCAACACAGGGCACAAGGCAGGAACCAATCCCGGGCAGGGTGCCAACCCACCGCAGGACACACACAAACACACCAAGCCCAATGTAGAATCGTCAGTCCACCTAACCTGCATGTCTTTGGACTGTGGGACGAAATCCACGCAGACATGGGGAGAACATGCAAACTCCATGCAGGGAGGACCCGGGAAGCGAACCCAGGTCTCCCAACTGCGAGGCAGCAGCGCTACCCACTGCGCCACCGTGCCACCTTACGATAGAGTGACACGTCAAAAGGTTTGAAGGTGCATTAGAGGGAAAAGAGGACCAGAGAAATGTGTTAGGATTGTCCAGGATACATATGAGGGAGTAAAAGCAGTGTTGGAATAACAGAGAAGATCCAGAGCTGGAAGAGGGGTAGCCACAGTACCCGCTTTACCCATTGGCTGCATTCTTCTTTTCAAATTGCATAAAAAAAAAAAAGTAACCATTTGTCAGTTTTATGTACATAAATTAAAAGATCCACTACATGAATATTTAAAAAGAACATGGAAGAGAACCAGAGCGTCCATGTTATACATCACAAGCCATTTAATTGGGAAAGGATGGACATTCTTTCCAGGCTGCTAGGCGCCAACTTAAAAGTGTATACGATACAAATACAGTAAGTGAAAATCTACACAATATGCACACTGTTGGGGGGTCTCAAACCAGAAGACAAATATATTTCTTTAAAAATCTATTAGCTCTTGGTGATCCACATGGACAATGGGAGGGAGGGTTTGAGCATCTGAGAAGCATCTGCAAAGCTGTAAATTGTAAGTCGGAGATGCGGGCAGAACTCAAAAAGAAAACCTTAAATCCTCAACAATTCGTCTCCAAAGAGAAACACTAAACCAAAGTTTAATAACATCCGCTGAACATGATGAACCGAGATGTTAACTTTTATGTGTCCTTATCTGTGTGCCAGAGGAGGTGCACTCTGTTCTCTTTATTCACTGCATGTTTCCTTCTTTGCTTGGCATTGAGGCGAAAGAGTTCATTTTACTGAAACAGATTTCCGTTATGAATATGTGATGTGTTCTTTTATTCGATTCACTCTTAAAAATCTGCTTTGTGAACTGGGTTAGTGATGTACAGAAGAACTCGGAAAATATTCCGACTCATTCTCTTTCTGTACACTTATTTCATTTTGAATGGATTGTGAAAGAATGAGTCTCAACACACTGGAAAGGTTTGGGGCAACCATCTGCATATTGTCCCTGGCTGCCAAAGGTTTAAAGAAAAACAAGTTGTTGTCAGGTTAAATTCCAGGATTAATCTGATCGGGTTTGGGAAGATGGAGGTTTTATATGCCATAAACCAAAGTGATGTCATCTGACCGGAACAGGAAGTGACATCAGTCTGGGCGCCAGACCCGGAAGTGACGTCAGTCTGGGCGCCGGAACCAGAAATGACGTCATTCTGGGCGCCAGATCTGGAAGTGACGATAAATCAAGCAGGTTTTCCCATATTTGATCTGCAAAAACTAAGGATAAGTTGACTAAGGAGTCCTTAAAGTCACTGCATGAATGTTATGATGAGGTCAAACATTGGATGGCTGTACATTTTTTGAATCTCAATCAGAGTAGACTGAGGTTATTGTATTTAATCCAATGGCTTCTGATGGGGCTGTCTGGGATCAGCTCATCTCATTAGCTGGGTTTTGCAAACCATCCATCCATCCATCCATTGTCTCCCGCTTATCTGAGGTCGGGTCGTGGGGGCAGCAGCTTGAGCAGAGATGCCCAGACTTCCCTCTCCCCGGCCACTTCTTCTAGCTCTTCCGGGAGAATCCCAAGGCGTTCCCAGGCCAGTCGAGAGACATAGTCCCTCCAGTGTGTCCTGGGTCTTCCCCGGGGCCTCCTCCCGGTTAGACGTGCCCGGAACACCTCACCAGGGAGGCGTCCAGGAGGCATCCTGATCAGATGCCCGAGCCACCTCATCTGACTCCTCTCGATGCGGAGGAGCAGTGGCTCTACTCTGAGCCCGTCCCGGATGACTGAGCTTCTCACCCTATCTTTAAGGGAAAGCCCAGACACCCTGCGGAGGAAACTCATTTCAGCCGCTTGTATTTGCGATCTCGTTCTTTCGGTCACTACCCATAGCTCATGACCATAGGTGAGGGTAGGAACATAGATCGACTGGTAAATTTGAGAGCTTCGCCTTGCGGCTCAGCTCCTTTTTCACCACGACAGACCGATGCAGCGCCCGCATTACTGCGGATGCCGCACCGATCCGCCTGTCGATCTCACGCTCCATTCTTCCCTCACTCGTGAACAAGACCCCGAGATACTTGAACTCCTCCACTTGGGGCAGGATCTCGCATTAACCTCACGTCAAAAATCTTGGAGTTATCCTTGATTCCAATCTTTATTTTAATTAACAGATTGGTTAAGTTGTTTTGAACAGATTGTACTTTACACAATTTTAAAATTTCGAAATTTCACATTGGAAAGCATTGCTGAATTTGCATACGCCCATAACTTAAAATGGAGAAATGATCTTTGCGACTTCAACTACCTGCTATATTAGATTTTTTCATATAGTAGCAATTCAGATCTTCCCAACCAGAACTGTTTTGACTATAAATGTAATTAGCACACTATAGATCTTATATGACTCGTTTTGTGGTGCTTTTGCATATAATGTGTGGAGGACCTATTGCGATAGCCATGTCCATTTGTTCATTTGCTTGTACCCATGAAACAACACGGCCCCCCGTAGACCTGCTTTATTGAAATGTGGCACACTTATTTAGGGAAATCTTCCATTGATAAATTTGCAAACTCAACTGACTCAGTCTGTGTGACTTCAACTGGTCCACTGTTTCAGTTTTACCTCAAGTGTGGTTACGCTACTAATGGCAAACAGATCCCCAATACAATTTAATGATAAGCTAGTACCCTGCATATGCGGATAGGAAGTTGCATTCACTGCTGGCTGCTTGTGCACGTGCGGGGCGGCAATCCTCTTATCAGCAAGTCCAGCGAGGCGTGTGCAGAAACCACTGCAGGTTTCTTCCACCTCCCGATGCTTTAACTCGTAACAGGTAAGTTAAATGAATTTACTAACCGTAAAAGTATAAAATGCAAGCAAGAAAAACAAAATTAGTATCGACATATGCATGAAGAACCCTGTGTCGTGTAAGCCGCAGTGCTCTTTACATTACACTAAGCCAAGCTCACAGCTCCATCATCTGGACATTGTAACTGATTCAGCATTTCATTGTCACTATAATTTAATGGGGGGGGGGGGGGGGGGGGGTCAACGAGGTCCTAAGGTCCATACAGTTTATTTTTGTATAGCCCAAAATCACACAGGAAGTGCCACAATGGGCTTTAACAGGCCCTGCATCTTGACAGCCCCCCAGCCTTGACTCTCTAAGAAGACAAGGAAAAACTCCCAAAAAAAACCTAGTAAGGAAAAATGGAAGAAACCTTGGGAAAGGCAGTTCAAAGAGAGACCCCTTTCCAGGTAGGTTGGGTGTGCATTGGGTGTCAAAAGAAGGGGGGTCAATACAATACAATACACAGAACAGAACAAATCCTCAATAAAAAATAAATTTTTTTTTAGAAGTACAGCGCAGAATTTAACAGTAGATGATATCACACAATAAGAATTGGATAATTTTAGACTCCTGGAGACCTCATCCATCAAGCTGCCTCCCCCATTTGGCCATTCCATGGCTGAAACAGTGTTGGGCCAGCCAATCCGATGAAAGGACCCCTCTTTCTCACGATTCCTGCGATCCTCCATCAGGGATGACTTTACCTTAGGCAGGCAAAACAACTTGGCAGGTGGGCCGTGGCACCAAGTGGCACATTTGAGTACCGTGAAGAGAAACAGAATAGGTGAGGGTTAGTATCCAATTCTAACTATCATGTGACTTATGTTTTAGTGCTAATGACTGACAACAGAGATGCAGTCTGTACAGTTAATCAGCAGCTCTAGTCAGGGTGTACTAAACTGAAGTAGTGAGTCTTCAGCTGGGATTTAAAAGCTGAGACCGAAGGGGCATCTCTTATAGTAGCAGGCAGACCAGTCCACAGTTTAGGGGAGTCCTGTAACTAAAAGCTTGACCTCCCACTGTTATTTTATTAATTCTTGGAATCCTAGGCAGACTGGCATCTTGAGATCTTAATGTGCGCTCAGGTTTGTAAGTCATGATAAGTTCAAACAAGTAAGCCGGACCTCGACCATTTAATGCTTTATATGTTAAAAGGAGGATTGTGAAATCTGCCCTAAACTTAACCGGGAGCCAGTGTAAGGATTTAAATAATCCTCAATCATGTGACAGCTGGGTTCTGTGATTTCAGATAATGTCTGTAAAACATCAAAACTATTACACATAACGCTACTCCATTGTTACTCCAGTAAACCACTAGCTTTAGCGTAGTGGCAATGGATGTAACGTTGGCGAGCTTACTGGAAGTTGAGATTTCAAAACACACTTGCAAGCGCAGCACGAGCGGCTTCTTCATGCTTTCGTTTTCTTTTTCTTTTCTTTTCTGTGCTCCTGACTGCTGTTGACTTGATGCCACCTCTCTGTTCGTTAATAGAAAATGATCACTCCAGGCGATTATCAATAATGTGTGAAATGGATGCTTTATAGTGCCCGACCTGACACAGACTTGACACTGAGGCACATGTAAAACTCAACAAAAGACTTTTGTTTCTGTCTTCAGCTGGAGGACATGTCTTCCCCGTTCTCCCTACAGCCACAACACAGTCCTCAGCACAGTAACACAAACCACAACCCTTCTCTCTTTCACCACCACTCCTCCACAGCTTTGTTCTCCTTCCACCCGTCTCTAGCCGCTGAGTACCGGTGGTCGCTGGTCTTTTTATAGTCTATTCGGGGGTGGGGCTGTAGAGTTGTCCAAGCTGGCTCCGGGATCCATGCAAAACCCCCTGGCAGCCATCCCAGATCCCCACAGAACTGTGGAGAACTCCATCTCCCATGGAACACTGCAGGAAACTGAGGCACCATCGTCAGCCAGGGAGGGTGAGACCGGGGGAGGTACTGAGGAGCCCATGGCTGCTCCACCGGAACATAAGTAGAAGGGGCATCCCGGCTGGGCATGGGACCTGATCGCCCGCCACAGATGTTAATTTGACAATTCACAAAACAGCAATAACCCCCCAGGTGAGTCAAGCTGCGGACCCCAAGTGTTCCGCTCCATTGAGGAGGTTGTCGCATTGCATTATGCGTCAGTGATGTTAGGCGATACGCCCGGTTACACAATGGTTCAGATTAGGGTGGTGGGCGGAGTTATCTGACTCCCATCAAGTAAACCAAGCAACAAAAAATTGCGTGTCTTGTGGAGGTCTTGAATCACGGAGGTCTGCGTGAATCACTCATGCGTCAGCCTCCGTTTGAGTCGCTCTACCTCTCGCCACGTGTTGGAGCGCACCTTGCCTCCGCTTAACTAGAGATACCTCTTTGTTCAGCAGATATTATCATCTACAGATTATTAAGGAGTGAACGTTTCACGTTTTTGAGAGAAAGATCACAGCTACGTGTGTCTTAGAGGGTAGCTGCTCACTGGCAAAGATATCACAGCCACGTGCTCTTCTCCCCACGCAAGGGACGCTGAACACGATCAGATACAGTGGCAACATTTGACATCAGAGCGTACCTACCTACTGCTTGGCAAGAAACACCTCACCAAATTTTTAAAATTTTATCAAAGAGATTACAGCTACATTCTCACCCCAATAGCAAAACCAGAAATATCGTACCGTATTTACTTGCATTTAAGTTCTCCCGCATATGTAACAGAGCAAGGTGCAGAGGACAGAAAGATATGGAAAAACATGATCCGCTGTGGCAACCCCTAATGGGAGCACCCGAAAGAAGAAGAAGAAGAAGAAGAAGAAGAAGAAGAAGAACAAGAAGAAGAAGAAGTTCTCCCACGTATAAGTCAGGGCTTGATTTTACCGTATGATTTTTGGTATTTTATAATGTCGGTTGTATAAGTCGAATGCAGAAAACTGACGCTATTGGTCATGCGTTATATGTTGACTATCTTACAGACAGACCTCAGTATGTGCGTCTCGGGAACTGCAGGTCTGACATTGTGGTCAGCAACACAGGGGACTGTACTTTCTCCGGTCCTGTCCAGCCTATATACATCGGACTTCCAATACAACTCAGAGTCCTGCCACGTGCAAAAGTTCACTGACGACACTGCTATCATGGGCTGCATCAGGAGCGGGCAAGAGGAGGAGTATAGGAACCTAATCAAGGACTTTGTTAAATGGTGCGACTCAAACCACCTAAACCTGAACACCAGCAAAACCAAAGAGCTGGTGGTGGATATTAGGAGGACCAGACCACTCATGGACCCTGTGATCATCAGAAGTGACAGTGTGCAGATGGTGCAGACCTATAAATACCTGGGAGTGCAGCAGGATGATAAACTGGACTGGACTGCCAATACTGATGCTCTGTGCAAGAGAGGACAGAGCCGACTATACTTCCTTAGAAGGCTGGCGTCCTTCAACATCTGCAATAAGATGCTGCAGATGTTCTATCAGACGGTTGTGGCGAGCGCCCTCTTCTACTAGGTGGTGTGCTGGGAAATCACCAAAAAGAAGAGGGACGCCTCACGCCTGGACAAACTGGTAAAGAAGGCAGGCTCTACTGTAGGCACGGAGCTGGACAGTTTGACATCCGTGGCAGAGCGACGGGCGCTGAGCAGACTCCTGTCAATCATGGAGAATCCACTGCATCCACTGAACAGGGTCATCTCCAGACAGAGGAGCAGCTTCAGCGACAGACTGCTGTCACCGTCCTGCTCCACTGACAGACTGAGGAGATTGTTCCCCCACCACACTATGTGACTCTTCAATTCCACCCGGGGGGGTAAACGTTAACATTATAAAAAGTTACTGTCTGTCTGTATACCTGTATTGTTATCAATCTTTAATTTAATATTGTTTTTTATATCAGTATGCTGCTGCTGGATTATGGGAATTTCCCCTTGGGATTAATAAAGCATCTATCTATCTATCTATCTATCTATCTATCTATCTATCTATCTATCTATCTATCTATCTATCTATCTATCTATCTATCTATCTATCTATCTATCTATCTATCTATCTATCTATCTATCTATCTATCTATCTATCTATCTATCTATCTATCTATCTATCTATCTAAAGCAGAAAGAAATGAAGATGGACCAAAAATTAAGAACAAACACGTTAATAAGCATGGGTCGAGAACTGTCGTCAAGTCAATAAAGCGAAGTAAAAAAATTCAAAGTCTAAGGAGCAGAACCTTAGGCTGTTTGAAAGAAATAATCATTTAGAAAAGTTGAACCGAGAATTCACTGTGTAGCCACAAATTTTATGTCCTTCTATAAGCAGCTCCAAATCTACCAAGTCAAATTCCTGTACGTTAAGTCTTCTTCTTCTTTTGTCTGCTCCCGTTAAGGGTTGCCACAGCGGATCATCTTCTTTCATATCTTTCTGTCCTTGTCATCTTGTTCTGTTACACCCATCACCTGCATGTCCTCTCTCACCACATCCATAAACCTCTTCTTAGGCCTTCCTCTTCTCCTCTTACCTGGCAGCTATATCCTTAGTACCCTTCTCTCATTATACTGAGCATCTCTCCTCTCCACATATCCAGACCAACACCATCTCGCCTCTCTGACTTTGTCTGCCAACCGTCCAACTTGAGCTGACTCTCTAATGTCCTCATTTCTAATCCCGTCCATCCTCATCACACCCAATGCAAATCTTACCATCTTTAACTCTGCCACCTCCAGCTCTGTCTCCTGTGCCACCGTCTCCAGCCCATATAACATAGCTGGTCTCACTACCATCCTGTAGACCTTCCCTTTCACTTTTACTGATACCCGTCTGTCACAAATCACTCCTGACAATCTTCTCCACCCATTCCACCCTGCCTGCACTCTCTTCTTCACTTCTCTTCCACAATCCCCGTTACTCTGTACTGTTGATCCCAAGTATTTAAACTCATCCACCTTCACCAACTCTACTCCCTGCATCCTCACCATTCCACTGACCTCCTTCTCAGTTACAAACATGAAATTCCTGTATGTTAAATATTGGCGAATAAAAGTGCTTCTGATTCCGAATCAGATTTTAACAACAAGATCCCCATGGGGTCTGCTTATAAACTGTCACGGCAAATGACATCATCCAATGTGACTTCTGAGGACACCTCCCCTTAGCAACACCAGGTTGTGTCTTAGCAACGGAACTTCAAAATGGTGATGTTCTGCTAGAGGTTTAGAGATGTGTTGGACCAGGAGATTAAACATAGCTGAAGAAGGAAGCAACATCGTGACTGGGAGGATAAAGATGCTGTCATCATGACCAAAATGTGAATTGAAAAGCATAGTGAAAATTACAAATGGAAACTTCTAAACAGAGAGTTACTAACAAAAGATAGTGGATGCCAGAGTTGACCTTTCAACCTGAAGCATAAATGACGTGAAAAGTCACAGCCTCTAAGGCCACGACATTGGCAACTGGGAATCGCCACCTAACGACAGCACTCTGAAAGTGGCTACGCCGTAGAGATACCAAAATGGCGTAGATAACAGTGCAGAATCCTTTTCAACACGTTAAATGATTACTGAACTGAAAATCGAGAGCCAATATTTGAATTCTTTGGGCTCTAAAAACCCTATGGGTACAAAAGATCCAAAAAAAACCTCATGAAGTAATCTCTTATATATATTACTCTTCTGGTTCGTCCTGCTTCCACTTCAAAACCGGTCCCACCCACACGCAACCGACACGGCATTTCTCAATTCCTATTCGTCCTCTTATAAACCCTTCCCCACGTTGGCCTGATACAATGCCCTGACATGTCACACCGATGTTGCAGCGATTTTCGTCGGAGAAGATGGCGAACCGCCTGCCGAAAGGGACATCTGCATCTATCCCATAGGCAACTCCTGTAAACAGATTTCCACGCTCAATATGAATTGCGATCCTATGGTGTTTACACACTTTTATTCCCTTACGGAGACATTGGCTGGCACAAAGATTTACAACATGTTCCCCATAAAAGAACCGGCAAGCGAATAAGGCTTACTCAATGGCAATTTTACACGTACAGATTAGCAATGAGGAATACATTTAGTATTTTGCACTAAAGCCGCAAACTATTCCAACCGTACATCATAGATGCGTATGTTAAAACAGAGGGCGCGCGTCTCAATTATCTCAGATTACATCAACAAGATCTGTGCGTGGAACAATACAAAGGACTATCAGACGTACTGCAAGCATACGCTGAAAATAACAACGTACATGTAGGCAAAATGATCATATTACCGTCCACATTTCCAGGAAGTCCAAGATACATGCAACAAAACTATTAGGATGCCATGGCCATAGTACGTAAATTCGGAAAGCCTGATTTATTTATCACTTTTACATGTAATCCTGCTTGGCCGAACATTTTTCTTGCACTGTCGGATACCCAAAGACCAGAGCACAGACCTGATACCAGTCTTCAGCCACGGTCAGTTGTACATGGCTTTTTCTACGGTTAGATATTTCGACTCATTATCTGTCTTCTCCACCAAAACACCCACGCACAACTGCGTCTTTCAAGAAGTATTTATTTCTTCTTGATTTCTGAATTCCTTTCTCACCGTTTTCCATTCCTATTCTTACACCGCCGTATGCTACGGTGGGCTTCGGCTAGTTAATAATAAAGTCACTGTGTCCAGAAGGGGGTGCCGGCTCCTTGTTGGAATAAGTTCTTTTGTAATTGTGGCATGTTACACAACCCGAAACTATATAGGTATGATATAAAAAGGCGATACCCCTCCCTTAGTGATACGGCGGTAAGAAATCACTATGGAGAAATAAATTAGCTTTCTTTAATGACGGTTTATGTGGCATAATAGATGTGATGAACGGCCGGCCACAGACTCCGGCCGCCACCCCCAGGCCGGCAGGAGGAGCCCTCCGGACAGCAGGAACGTGCCCCGAGTTCCAGCAGGGCCTCATGGACTTTGTAGTTTTTATACACAGCCCTGCTGGATTCCTTGGGGGCCACCAGAAGTCACTTATGTGCCCTATAACCCGGGAGTATGTCATGGTCACATGACGGGAAGAAACGACATGCTCCCGGGTTGAAGAAAAGGACTGTTTACCCTGGCCCGGAAGCAATAAGCACTTGCGGGGTTTGAACAGGAACCACTTCTGGGTCAGGGGGTATAAAGGACTCCGGGGAAGCCCAGTACACAGAGCTGAGCTGGGAGGTAGGGTGGCTAAGTGTCTGGGCGAGGAGGAGAGAGCGTATTATTGTGATTATTGATTATATGAATAGTGTGGAGTGGAGGGTGCTTGGTGCACTGTATAAGAAGAAAATAAAGAAGTCTTGTACTTTTATCCGGTGTTTGGAGTGGTACCTGAGGGTTCAAGAGGTGGATCAAAACCTCAACTGCTACACAGACGAGGAAGCCATGACAAGACTATCACCGAAGTGGGGGCCCGATGTATAGAGTCTGACATTTTTGTCTCTGTGTTGGAAGGATTTTCCAGATCGGATGACAATATCTCCCATTTGTCTGTTGGCTTCAAAGGTGTGCCGGGCAATGTTCCAAGGCTTTATACTCTTTCTTCATGTGCAGGCCCCCCACTTCGGTGAATAATACAATTCCAAACAAGATAAAGAGATGATAAAGTTTCATGCTGAGTTTGAAACACAGAAATAGTGCACGTTGCCCATTTCGCAGTTGTCCTTAATTTGTCTTGTCTTAAAATGCTTGTCTAGCAGTTTTTACATGGTGAACTCCTGCGTGCTAAATCTGGCTTTGTGAGTACAAAGAAAAGTAGATTCAAAATATTTGCACAGAGCACAGTGACATATTAAACTTATATTCTGATTGCAATCACTTCATGCCAGGCGGCATTTTGAAAGAGTTGGTTCATGTGGATTGATGGATGGACAGACAGACCTGACTATTGCAGTAGGTGCTTTTCTCATTCTATGAATGCTCCTTTAATGGCGTAACCTAATAGGACTTCACCTGAACTGGCACCCCAGCACATTTTAATTGAAACAAATATGTTGACCTAAGCGGAGAGCTCACAGAGGCCTCGACCAAATTGACAAATCTTTATTTAATTGGACTAAGAATTTCAACAAGGAAAGATAAGAGAAGAGGAAACGCACAAATCCAATAAACAAATTATTACTCAATTAACAGGAGATTACCTAATGTGATTTGTAATTAAAACAGAAACAAAATTAGAAACAAATACACGAAGAAAACTGGAAACAAACGCAGTCATGTCTAGTATAATTAAATATTACAATTATAAAAGCACATAGAAATAGAATTCTATCAATGAAGCAAAAATTTTAATAGCAGAATGTGACCAAACTGAGTAAATTGTAACAAAAATGGGAATTAAGAAACACAAAGTGCTGGGGTACCATTGTGGCAAGCCCCGTTTAATGACGGAAAAAGGAAAAGGCAAAAACAGGGGTGCAAATCAATTGGGATGCCAGGAAGCAAACGGTCTTAATGTGAAAAGCACTTGTGAGCAGGAGCGTCGTCTCTCTCTCCGTGGCGAGTTTGATTCTACAAGTAACTTCCTGCATTAGAGGGGACTTTCAGGAGAGATGGGGTTTCATGGAGTGTTCCTTGAAAGCTGCATTTATTTCGACTGTGGGCATTCAGTCTGAGTGTCCTGATAAAAACCAAAGAGCCAGGCATTTAATGACCTCTTGGGCACGGCCATCAGCGGTGTGTCTGTCTGCAGAGAGAGTGTCGACCTCATCGAGAGGTTTACTTACCTCAGCAGTGACATTCATGTCTCTGGTGACTCTTCCTATGAAATCAGTAGAAAGATTGGGAGAGCATGGGGGGGTCATGTGGTCCCTGAAAAGGGGTGTGTGGTGCTGCCGATATCTGCAAAAGGACGAGGGTCCAAGTCTTTAGTGTCCTGGTGCTTCATGTTTGCGATACATGGACGCTATCCAGTGACCTGAGACGAAGACTGGACTCCTTCAGTACTGTGTCTCTTCGGAGAATCCTTGTGTCCCGCTGGTTTGACTCACGGAGTCCAGAATGAGGCACATGACCTGCATTGTGAGAGAGTGTCAGTTAAGGCACTACGGCCATGTGGCATGATTACCCGAGGGTGATCAGGCTCACTCTTAAGGACCTGAGTGGCCAAGGGGATGCCCACATAACTCCTGGCTGTGGCAGATAGAGGGTGGGACAGGACCACTTGTCTGCCTGGGGGGTTGCCAACCGGGATCCCGATCTGTTTCGTCGTGTGGTACATGCGGCAAAACTCTTGTCTTTTTGACGAATGAGTGGTTGCTCATGAAGTTCCGAGTGAGGCACAATTCCTGCATTGTGATGGAGCATTAGGTATGGCACTATGGCCAGGTGGCACGATTCACCGAGGGTGACCTGGCCCACAGTATCCTCATTGTTGAGGACCCGAGTGGCACGACCAGGCCAAGGGGACACCAATGTAACACCTGGCTGCGGCAGATAGAGGGTCATTTCCAGAGGGTGAGACTGGACCGTGTGTCTACCTGGGGGGGGGGTTTCAGCCAGGATCCCGAGCTATTTCATCGTGTGGTGGGTGCGGCAATGGGCTGTACAAGTGCATGCTCCCCAACCTGGGCATCGAACTCCAGTGTTGTCTCATCTGTCCGAAGGGCATTCTCTCAAAAGCATTGTGACTTGTCAATATGCATTTGAGCAAATTCCAGTTTGGGTTAGGGTTAGGGTGTAACCCTAAATTTTGATGTGGAGTCCTCCTGGGTGTCTTCATCCATTGAGCCCACCGTCGCTTAATATGCGACAGATGGTGTGAACAGCCACTGATGGACCTCAACCTTGGAGTTCAGCTTGTGTCTCTTTGGAAGTTGTCCTTGGCTTTTTCTCCACCATTCTCAATCTCCTTCTACCCATTCTGGGGTCGATTCTTCTCTTGTGGCTCCGTCCAGGGAGGTTGACTACAGTCCCATGGACCTTCAACTTCTTCATAATATTTGCAACTGTCATCACAGGGATATCAGGCTGCTTGAGGATGGTGGTCTTCAAGCCTTTGTCTTTCACATGCCGGTCTCTGATTTTCTCTTCTGCTCTCCACAGACCATTCTCTCCTTTGCTTTCTCTGATCCACGTTCAGGGTGGGACACACAATGACACCAAACAGCAGAGTGACAGCTTGTTTCCTTTTAAATCATCTGAATGTCTGGAGACACATGTGACACAAATTCAAGAACACAGTGAGGTTAAAAATCCTTTGAATCCAATGATTTAGGATGTTTTCTAGGGCAGGGGTCACCAACTCCGGTCCTGGAGGACCACCGTGGCTGCAGGTTTTCATTCTAACGCTTTTCTTTTCTTAATTAGTGACTTCTTTTGAATTTGTTTGAATTGACTTGCTCTTGAAGACTCCAACCCCTTAACTGTTTCTTTACCTTTAATTAGCAGCCAAACAATAATGAGATACAAAATGAGCCAAAACAAATGGTGTCCATCATACAATATCTAAAAATAAAGAAAGATGAAGGTCTCAGGAATGCTGATCTGGTCAGGTCACCAAAACATTCTACCAGTGCTCTTAGAAAAGAGAAAATCAACAATTTCGGAAATGTCTGCTAATGCACCATGAGAGCAGCAACAAGCCACAGAATTAAAGAATGGCTTTAATTAATGACTGGACTTGGCACCTCATTAAGCAACTGGTTGGAGTGAAACTGGTTGGAGTTTGAGGTCCTGACTGAGTTGGCCTTCGGTTGGCTTCACTCACCTCACATTTAATTTCTGTTTAAGGGAAGGAATGAAGCAATTCAGAGGAACAAATCTTAAAAAAGAATGACTTCAAAAGATGTTAATTAGCAGCAACAACAGGTCACTAATTAAGGAAAGGGTTAGAATGAAAACCTGCAGCCACTGCGGCCCTCCAGGACTGGAGTTGGTGATCCCTGTTCTAGGGGTCCCCACAAATGTGTCCAGGCTATAATAGAAGATCTTTGTAGAAGAAGCGACACTTGATCTCTTGTCACACTCGCTTTGTTTTACACAATGACGTCTTAAACGCATGCAGGTCAACAGGGGACAACTGCTTTTCATGTCATCACTTTTCAGGTGACATGCAGCACTGTTTCAATGAGCTTTAAGGGACCAACACTTTGTCTACGTTCTGCATGTAGCTAAAAAAATATTACAATTACAAACAATAAATAAAGTGAAATACAAAAAGATAATAAATATATAAAAACTTGCATAACACAGAGAAACGAGTAAGTAATAGAAATAGAAGAGTCCTTAAATATGGATTAAATTGCTAAACTCGTTTTTTAAGTCTCTTCTAATTATAATGATAAGGCCGATGCTCTGGTCAGATGGACAGGGAGGACAGAAAAATAAAAACTCCATCTGTCACGATGCTAGGGAAAGAAGACGTGCAGCGGTTCTCTGGCCAAAGGACATAAAAATATAAATATGCTGGAGTAATTTATTATTTTTATGTTGCACTGTTCTAGAAGAGTCACAGGTTCACATTCCTTCCAATATCACAGGCAGCCATTGAGTACACTGAAACAACAATGAAGGGGCACCACCCTGCAGCTTTCAATATATACAGGGTTGTTAGAAAGTTTTGTAATGTTCTTTATTTCAGCATAAATATGATCTAAAACAAGATCAAATGGTTACTGTTTAGAAAGGTGCATACAAATAAATAAAATATTATTATTATTAAAACTAGATAAAGAGAAACTTCACAAACAAATAACAGAAAAACATGACACTAATTCATTTGTTTATTGAGGAAAACAGGGTACCCCCATAAAGGGCTCTGTTGAGGTAATCAGTACCACCCCTGGACAGTAGGGGGTGCCAGCGCTAATGATGTCTCCGTTCTAGGTCAAAGCTCCAACGGGCACACGGCAGAAGACAACGAGTCCCATCTCAATGCTTGGATGAAGCTGAGTACAGAGATACAATTCTGACTGAAGGATGACGTCATTTGGACCAAGACGTGATAGGAGGCGTCGCACCATGGAACTTCAGCTCAGGAATGAGTGATGTGCTGGCAGCAAGGCCTTTGTTAACTCAACACACTGTCTCAGTTTTTTGCCAATTTATGGGTTTATTAAATGGGGATCACCTGACTGGTACCACAACAATTCATTTTGTGTGCCATCACTCTGTAAAGTGTGTGTGTATACATATGTGTGATATCTATCTATCTATTATATAGCACCTTTCACATCTATCTATCTATCTATCTATCTATCTATCTATCTATCTATCTATCTATCTATCTATCTATCTATCTATCTATCTATCTATCTATCTATCTAATCCTGCCAACTATGCTAATCTATCTATCTATCTATCTATCTATCTATCTATCTATCTATCTATCTATCTATCTATCTATCTATCTATCTATCTATCTATCTATCTATCTATCTATCTATCTATCTATCTATCTATCTTGCCAACTACACTAAAATGTCTATCTATCTATCTCTCTATCTATCTATCTATTTCCCATTGGGATTAATAAAGTATCTATCTATCTATCTATCTATCTATCTATCTATCTATCTATCTATCTATCTATCTATCTATCTATCTATCTATCTATCTATCTATCTATCTAGCCACCTACACTAAAATATCTATCTATCTATCTATCTATCTATCTATCTATCTATCTATCTATCTATCTATCTATCTATCTATCTATCTATCTATCTATCTATCTATCTATCTATCTATCTATTATATAGCACCTTTCACATCTATCTATCTATCTATCTATCTATCTATCTATCTATCTATCTATCTATCTATCTATCTATCTATCTATCTATCTATCTATCTATCTAGCCACCTACACTAAAATATCTATCTATCTATCTATCTATCTATCTATCTATCTATCTATCTATCTATCTATCTATCTATCTATCTATCTATCTATCTATCTATCTATCTATCTAATCCTGCCAACTATGCTAATCTATCTATCTATCTATCTATCTATCTATCTATCTATCTATCTATCTATCTATCTATCTATCTATCTATCTATCTATCTATCTATCTATCTATTATATAGCACCTTTCACATCTATCTATCTATCTATCTATCTATCTATCTATCTATCTATCTATCTATCTATCTATCTATCTATCTATCTATCTATCTATCTATCTATCTATCTATTCAATCCTGCCAACTATGCTAATCTATCTATCTATCTATCTATCTATCTATCTATCTATCTATCTATCTATCTATCTATCTATCTATCTATCTATCTATCTATCTATCTATCTATCTATCTATCTATCTATCTATCTGTGTTGTGTTTTTGTGAAATGTGGCTAACTAACACCATCCCAGATGCTAACGTGGAGTTACCCGGGTTTAGCACAGTTAGCGCAGACAGAGAAGCAAATACCTGCAGGAAGAGGAAAGGAGGAGGACTCGCTCTCTATATGAACACAAGGTGGGGCAACCCTGGACATGTTAACGTCAAAATCTCCACTTACTGCAGGGACATCGAACTGTTGGCCGTAAGTTTGCGTCCCTATTACTTGCCCAGAGAGTTTGGACACGTCATTGTCATCGTGTATATTCCTCCTCGGGCGGACGTGGAGATAGCGAGTGACATCATCCATTCTGCTGTTGCTAAGTTACAAACGCAGCACCCCGAGGCGCTTGTGCTAATCGCTGGAGACTTTAACCATGTGACGCTGGACAAAACATTACCTGCCTTCTCCCAGTATGTGGACTGTAACACCCGGGGAAATAAGACTATTGACTTACTGTATGCAAACGTTAAAGACGCATACAGCGCCACCCCGCTGCCTGCACTTGGGAAAGCAGATCATAACCTGGTTCTGCTTCAGCCTCACTACAAACCAAGAGTGAGGGTCCTACCTACAACCACACGCTCATTCAGGAAGTGGTCCCCTGAGGCAGAGCAGGCTCTAAGAGACTGCTTTGGAACTACAGACTGGGATATCCTGCAGGGGTCACATAGTGAGAACATTGAGGAGGTTGTTGACTGCACTACTGACTACATCAACTTCTCTATGGACATTGTAGTTCCAGTAAGAACACTACGCTGATATGCTAACAACAAGCCATGGATTACAAGTGACATCAAGGGCCTTTTGAACCAGAAGAAAAGGGCTTTTAAAGGCGGTGATCAGCATGAGCTCAAGCGTGTGCAGAAGGAACTCAGAGTCCAGCTCAGGGCGGCGAAGGAGCAGTACAGGAGAAAGCTGGAGCAGAAGTTACAGAATAACAGCATGAAGGAAGTGTGGGATGGTATGAAGATCATCACTGGCTGCAGCTCGAAGCGGGGTACCACCATTGACAGAGATGTGAAGAGAGCAAACCAAATGAACAACTTCTTTAACAGGTTTGACCACCCTAACCCACTCTCACCTCAGAGTACTGCACCCTCCACACATCCTTCTACTGATACCAGCACATGAGAGACATCCCCACCCACAATTACAGCAGCCCAGGTGAGCAGAGAGCTGAAGAGACTTCGTGCCAGCAAAGCAGTGGGTTCGTTTGGAGTATCGCCACGACTGCTGAAGGCCTGTGCGTTGGAGCTGGGGAGTCCTCTACAGTGCATCTTCAACCTGAGCCTGGAACAGGGGAGAGTCCCGAGGCTTTGGAAAACATCTTGCATCACCCCAGTCCCAAAGGTATCACGTCCTAGTGAGCTGAACGACTTCCGGCCTGTTGCTCTGACATCACATGTGATGAAGACCATGGAGAGGCTGCTGCTTCACCACCTGAGGCCACAGAGGATGTCTGGGGGAAGACAGACAAGGCAGTGAGACAAAAGGACAGCCGCAGTACCGTTTTTTAAATGTTTGAAGCACCGCGTGAGATGCAGACCATGTGGCACAGTGGCAGTGGCAGTGGTGGCATCAGCAGCAGCATAAAGCCTGCAGCTGATCTAGCAAAGAGGAAGTAAAACAAAAACTGTATTTGTTTCCCATTGTTTCACTGTTTCATTGTTAAAGAGGATTTTTGGAGGAGCGACCGTGTCCCCTTTGGGGTGCGTTCAGCCCCCCTCTTCACAACGCGAGTGGCAGACTGACCACAACTGGAGGTTGGGCACAGAGGTCACTTGGGGGTTTGGGTGCCAAAGGCGCCAGGTGAGCTTGCCCCCCTAGTATATAAATATGTAGTTAATTGGATACAGACTGCAAGAATAATGGAAGAATACTTGGGGAGTCAGCTGGGCTACCCGATTTAATTATAGGTGTCAATGTTAAAAGTGAAAACAACAAAATGAAGCACTTTGGTGCTCTTGCTATAAAAGTCAGACATACTGAGCCAGAAAAGTAATGAAGAAACTAAACGCCAGTCAGCAACTTCCTGCATTCCAAGTGGAAAGGGCGGGGCAAGGTCAGACCGGAAGTGATGTCACCCTCTGGGCGGGGCTTCCTGTGGTCCGGGAAAACAGGAATGGAAGTCACTGTGATGAAAGGTGCAGCCCACTCTCCAGTCCCCCCCTTAAGTTGGACCCCACAAGGCACTTGTGATTCCAAGGATTAATAAAATAACAGTGGGAGGTCGAGCTTTTAGTTACAGGGCCCCTAAACTGTGGAATGGTCTGCCAGCTACTATAAGAGATGCCCCTTCGGTCTCAGCTTTCAAATCCCGGCTGAAGACTCACTACTTCAGTTTAGCACACCCTGACTAGAGCTGCTGATTAACTGTACAGACTGCATCTCTGTTGTTAGTCATTAGCACTAAAACATAAGTAACATGAGAGTTAGAATTGTATACTAACCCTCACTTATTCTGTTTTTTTTCTCGGTACTCAAATGTGGCACTTGGTGCCACGGCCCACCTGCCAAGTTGTTTTGCCTGCCTAAGGAAAAGTCATCCCTGATGGAGGATCGCAGGAATCGTGGGAAAGAGGGGTTCTTTCATTGGATTGGCTGGCCCAGCACTGTTTCAGCCGTGGAATGGCCAAATGGGGGAGGCAGCTTGAAGGATGAGGTCTCCAGGACTCTACACAAATCCAAATCTTATTATGGGATATATCATCTACTGTTAAATTCTGCTCTGTACTTCTGAAATTTATATTTTTTATTTCTTACTATATTGAGAAATTGTTCTGTTCTGTGTACTGCATTGTATTGTATCGACCCCCTTCTTTTGACGCCCACTGCACGCCCAACCTACCTGGAAAGGGGTCTCTCTTTGAACTGCCTTTCCTGAGGTTTCTTCCATTTTTTCCCTACAAGGGTTTTCTTGTCTTCTTAGAGAGTCAAGACTGGGGGGCTGTCAAGAGGCAGGGCCTGTTAAAGCCCATTGCGGCACTTCCTATGTGATTTTGGGCTATACAAAAGTAAACTGTATTGTATTGTATTGTACTTGTGAAGCCCACTAGTATAACTACATATATTTTCAGTACGCAGTGTGTATACTCTGTATGGGTTTTTTATTTTTTGCAGTCCTGTTGGTCACGACAAACCCCACCTGAACTGTTTCTAATGGCTTGTTCTTTGTGGTTAGGATCTGATTATTGTTGATGGGACTGCCTGCTCACACCCTTCAGCAAAATCTGCACGGTTTTCAACTTGGTCCTCAGCACACAGATGATGCAAGGACCCAAGAATGTTCACTTCTGGTGTCAGTCACCTTTTACTGATGATATCCTCCTCTCCTCGTTCCTTAACAGATGCCACTCTTTGAGAAGCATCGACAACATCAGTGATCTTCACTGCTGCTGTAGCCCCAGCCCCAATAGCTGACCCCTCTTTTAAAGTTGTGATGTCCTCTCTTGTAGCCATTCTAAGCTTCAGGTTAACCAAAAGCACCAAACCGTATTTTCATAAACACCGAAGAGCATGCTGGGATGTGCTTTGCTTCATTAACTGAGAAACCACAGCTGTGGAAGCACCTGCTGTCCACCTCCTTGAAGTCTTTCATTTTCACCCTCTTTGCACACAATCTGTATGTAATTGAGTGAAAAATCGCCTGCACCTGTGATAGGAGGCCAAAGCGTGCAGCTCTTGATAATACGCAAGAAGGTGGGTTGGGGGGGCAGGGGGGTATTCGAAAGGAAATAAGCCTCGCAAGTTTGAAGAAAAGAAACTAAAAGCTCAGTCCCTCATAGCAAAAAAGCAAGACTTGGACTCTCTCATTACATTTTCACTTCAAGTGTCTCCCTTTGCTCCTCCGAAACTGACACCCTGGTTAAAGTCAAATACTGTTAAGGCTCGTTGACTCTCAGCGGCACATTCTCTCCAGTTTTTCATATCACGCTTTCTTATTGCAATTTGCTGTATGCTTCCATGAGGTCAGATTATCTCAAGGCATAACAGCTCTGCTGACGACACACAACTGTATTTATCAATAGCACCTGATGACCTTGACTCTCTTGGTTCACTGACCCCCAATGTCTTACTAGTGT
Source organism: Erpetoichthys calabaricus (assembly GCF_900747795.2). Classification (NCBI taxonomy): domain Eukaryota; kingdom Metazoa; phylum Chordata; class Cladistia; order Polypteriformes; family Polypteridae; genus Erpetoichthys; species Erpetoichthys calabaricus. The sequence goes on from NC_041405.2 coordinate 156,010,037, forward strand.
TTCTGAGGGGATGAGTAGTAATTGTCTCAAATAAATAAGGAGAAATCGGAAGTCTTAGTGATTGGTAAAAATGGATATAATGAGGGTATTAGAAATAAAATCCATTAGGCTTAAAAGTCAAGACAGAGGTAAAAAAATTTAGGGGTAACTATTGACTCTGACCTGAATTTTAAATCACATATTAATCAGATCAGTAGGACAGCATTTTTTCACTTAAGAAATATAACAAAACTTAGACGTCTTATTACATTGCAAGATGCTGAGAAATTAGTTCACGCTTTTGTTTTCAGTTTGCTAGATTACTGTAACACACTCCTCCCAAAAAAGACATCAATCGATTGCAACGAGTGCAGAATGCATCTGCCAGCAACTATAACTAGGAAAAGGAACTCTGAACACATCACCCCACTCTTAGCGTCACTACACTGGTTACCTGTGCCATTTAGAATTGACTTTAAAATCCTGCTGATGGTTTACAAAGCCTTCAATAATCTGCTCCATCCTGTATCTTTGAATGCCTGTCACCTTACACTCCAAATCGTAACCTTAGATCTTCAAATGAGTGTCTGCTTAGAATTCCAAGAGCTAAACTTAAATGAAGTGGTGAGGCGGGCGGCCTTCTGCTGTTATGCACCTCAAATCTGGAATACGAGTTTACTGATATGAATTTTTAATGACTGATACATTGGGCCCTTTAAAAAACTGATAAAAACTCATTACTTTAACATGGCTTTCTCACAGCTTCATTTTAGCATAACCCTGATATTCTGTATACATATTGAACTATCACTTTCTTCATGGCTCCGCACTACATACTAACCCCTACTTTTCTCTGTTCTTCTTTTCCCAGTTTTCTGCACCACCACCATCTGATCAGGGCACCATGCAGTTCTCACATTGATGGATGGAAGGATGGATATCTATCTATCTATCTATAATATAGTGCCTTTCAGTCTATCTATCTATCTATCTATTGTGGAATATGACCCGGACACAGACAGGCAGACACGTTTAAATCACCCCACACATGTTTATTTTGGTGCTCCATAATACAATCAATCACTACTCACAAGCCCCAATACTGCACAGTCCAGGCCTTATCACAATTCCTTCTTTCTCTCTGTCTCTTCAGACTGCCTTCTACTCTCCTTCAGCAACCTTGTCCTTCTTCCACCCGACTCAAGTCCATCTCTGAAGGGAGGCGGCCCCTTTAAATAAGCCCCCAGATGTGCTCCAGGTGTGTTCCTGGCAATCTCCCACTGACACGCCCCAGTGTGGCAGAAGTGCCAGCTCTCTCCCTGGAAGCACTCCGGGTGTCCCCTGTTCCTCTTCCCCCCAGCACTTCCTGGTGTGGCGGAAGTGCTACGGTCCAGGGTCCTCCAGGTATTGGGGTCCCCCTGGCGGTGACCACGGGCCCCTACAGGGTCTATCTATCTGTCATATAGTGCCTTTCAGTCTATCTATCTATCTATCTATCTATCTATCTATCTATCTATCTATCTATCTATCTATCTATCTATCTATCTATCTATCTATCTATCTATCTATCGTATAGTGCCTTTCATATCTATCTATCTATCTTATCATATAGTGCCTTTCATATCTATCTATCTATCTATCTATCTATCTATCTATCTATCTATCTATCTATCTATCTATCTATCTATCTATCTATCTATCTATCTATCTATCTATCTATCTATCTATCATATAGTGCCTTTCTATCTATCTATCTATCTATCTATCTATCTATCTATCTATCTATCTATCTATCTATCTATCTATCTATCTATCTATCTATCTATCTATCTATCTATCGTATAGTGCCTTTCATATCTATCTATCTATCTTATCATATAGTGCCTTTCATATCTATCTATCTATCTATCTATCTATCTATCTATCTATCTATCTATCTATCTATCTATCTATCTATCTATCTATCTATCTATCTATCTATCTATCGTATAGTGCCTTTCATATCTATCTATCTATCTTATCATATAGTGCCTTTCATATCTATCTATCTATCTATCTATCTATCTATCTATCTATCTATCTATCTATCTATCTATCTATCTATCTATCTATCTATCTATCATATAGTGCCTATCTATCTATCTATCTATCTATCTATCTATCTATCTATCTATCTATCTATCTATCTATCTATCTATCTATCTATCTATCTATTTATCATATAGTGCCTTTCTATCTATCTATCTATCTATCTATCTATCTATCTATCTATCTATCTATCTATCTATCTATCTATCTATCTATCTATCTATCTATCTATCTATCTATCTATCATATAGTGCCTTTCATATCTATCTATCTATCTATCTTATCATATAGTGCCTTTCATATCTATCTATCTATCTATCTATCTATCTATCTATCTATCTATCTATCTATCTATCTATCTATCTATCTATCTATCTATCTATCTATCTATCTATCTATCTATCATATAGTGCCTTTCAGTCTATCTATCTATCTATCTATCTATCTATCTATCTATCTATCTATCTATCTATCTATCTATCTATCTATCTATCTATCTATCTATCTATCTATCATATAGTGCCTTTCTATCTATCTATCTATCTATCTATCTATCTATCTATCTATCTATCTATCTATCTATCTATCTATCTATCTATCTATCTATCTATCTATCTATCTATCTATCGTATAGTGCCTTTCATATCTATCTATCTATCTTATCATATAGTGCCTTTCATATCTATCTATCTATCTATCTATCTATCTATCTATCTATCTATCTATCTATCTATCTATCTATCTATCTATCTATCTATCTATCTATCTATCTATCTATCTATCTATCTATCGTATAGTGCCTTTCATATCTATCTATCTATCTTATCATATAGTGCCTTTCATATCTATCTATCTATCTATCTATCTATCTATCTATCTATCTATCTATCTATCTATCTATCTATCTATCTATCTATCTATCTATCTATCTATCATATAGTGCCTTTCTATCTATCTATCTATCTATCTATCTATCTATCTATCTATCTATCTATCTATCTATCTATCTATCTATCTATCTATCTATCTATCTATCTATCATATAGTGCCTTTCATATCTATCTATCTATCTTATCATATAGTGCCTTTCATATCTATCTATCTATCTATCTATCTATCTATCTATCTATCTATCTATCTATCTATCTATCTATCTATCTATCTATCTATCTATCTATCTATCATATAGTGCCTTTCAGTCTATCTATCTATCTATCTATCTATCTATCTATCTATCTATCTATCTATCTATCTATCTATCTATCTATCTATCTATCTATCTATCTATCTATCTATCTATCTATCTATCTATCATCATAGTGCCTTTCATATCTATCTATCTATCTTATCATATAGTGCCTTTCATATCTATCTATCTATCTATCTATCTATCTATCTATCTATCTATCTATCTATCTATCTATCTATCTATCTATCTATCTATCTATCTATCTATCTATCTATCTATCTATCTATCTATCTATCTATCTATCTATCTATCTATCTATCATCGTCAAATTCTTTCACGCAAAGCCTTAAAGCCATGAGGCCTGATTGAGATCATTCATGTTAGGTAGAACGTCCAGTTGGGGCTGGGTGGTCTTGTGGCTTTGGAACCCCCTGCAAACTTTTTTTTTTCTTCAGTCCTTTTTTTTGGTTTTTTTCTGTCCTCCCGGCCATCAGACTTTACTTTATTCTTTGTTATTTAGTATTGCCTAATCTTATTTTTATTTTTTATAAATGTTTCTTTCCTTATCCTGTAAAGCACTTGGAGCTGCACCACTTGTATAAAAATGTGCCCTAATGAATAAATGTTCTTATATGTTAAACCGTCTAAGAGATGGGTACTGCCAGCCTGTTCCAAGCTCATGGCGCTAGCCTTGCTGGTCCTGCAGTGTCCTCAGTTTCCCCTCGGCTTAGTGTGTGTCAGTGAGAAGGGGCTTGAAAGCCAGAGCCCCTTATTTTAGGGATTAAAATGAGGACAAACTTTCTTTTCTATGTTTTTTCCTTAATTGTGTGTTTGCCCACAGTCAGCACCAGGTAATCACACAAGACATACAAAACGTCCAAGACTATTTAGTCTCTTAAAGATTGCCACAGTAATATGAAGAATAGAAAACAGAATAATATCAGAAATGCATTGAGCCCAAGACATTGGGCTCAGCAGAATGGAGTTGGGTGGTCTCTTCATCTTCACCCCTCTCAAAGGACAACTGCTTGTGCAATGAATTTTCTGGCTCCGCAAAGCTGCAAAGGATGAGGCCTTCAAAAACAATCCACCCCAAGACAAGCCCGGCTCCAGGGAAATGAGAGTCGCTTGGCCTCACTAGGCCTCTGTCATGAACTTTTGGGGGTATCAAAAACAAAAGGAAGGGTTTGTGAACCTCCAGCTTGTGTAGCACAGGAGAAAACAAAGAATTTTTACACCTAACAATATCCATTATCCAACCCGCTATATCCTAACTACAGTGTCACAGGGGTCAGCTGAAGCCAATCCCAGCCAACACAGGGCAAGGCGCCAGTCTACCGCAGGGCGTACACGCACACACACACACCAAGCACACACTAGTGAAAATTTAGGATCGCCAATGCACCTAACCTGTATGTCTTTGGACTGTGGGAGGAAACCCACGCAGATACGGGGAGAACATGCAAACTCCACGCAGGGAAGACCTGGGAAGCGAACCCATGTCTCCTAACTGCGAGGCATACCTAAAAATATTTATTACAAAAATGTGTGGGAAACCTGGAGGCTCAGAGGTTCAAATCAATCCAGTAGCAAGCAAATCCTAATGCAAAAATCTGAAAGGATGGTCTAAAAGAGGGCAAGAAATGATCACAAAATCATTTGCCTTTAAGGCATTTTGTGATATTTTCTGTTTTCTAGGATACTGTACTTTTGCCAGGAATACTGGAATACACTAAAAGTTGTTATACTATTGCCAGTAATTCCAGAATATACTAAAAGTTGGTATGCTATCACCATGGAGACAGAATTTGTTGCTTTTTAGGAGTAGGATTGGGCGGCCTGACTAAAGAGCAAGGCGCAAAAGTGTGTGCATCTAGGAGACACCTGAAAGGTTCTAAAGAGGTAAGCACTACCACCCCGGGACAGGGGGGGGGGCGCTGATGCTAACACCCTTTTCCTTTTCACTTCAACACTCTCGCTGCAGACGATGTTCCCCATGAAGCCCCGCCCCTTCCTGACAGCAGAAAGTCGTCTTTTGACAGAGCTCGATGTGGATTCGATTAAAAAACTCTCAGGCGGGGCAACGCTGTAGGTGGGGCTACCGCTGACTTTGTCCTGTTGTTCTTCTTCCCTCACAGCTCCAAGAAGCCACCCAGTAAGGGCACTTAACCCCGCCCACTTCTAGAAGTTTCGCTATATAAGGAGCGCCGACTAAGAAAAAGGCGACTTTGGTCAGAAGACCTGAACGAGCCGAACGGCGGAGCACGTGACTCTCAAAAGTCCTGAAAGAAGGAGGAATCCCTGATCGGGAATAGCGCATTGGTGTGATTTTTTGTTACTTTTTCATTTTCGTTTATTTCGTCTCGTGACCATTAAAAGGGACGACCCGGTTGGAGTCCCAAAATTTCGACTGTTTCCAGTCAGCTCTTGCACTGCCCGACCACAACACTAAGAAATAATACTTCAGACTATTAAAAAAACATGGGATACTGCAAATAAATACATAAGAATATTAACATAAATAGAAAAAAAAAGCTATAAAAAAGGAATTTGAGCACTACCCTAGGGAGGAACCCTGACTGTGATATAATAACCTCAAATCAGAAAAATTCAAAAGGGAATAGCAAATACATGTCTTCCGGGGTGAACCGTAAAAACTCAGTTTGGGGTTAGAGACGAGACCACAAGAAATCTGGGTAAAATTAAAACATTTATTAACAAAAAATAGAAAAAAATCACAAAATGTGTTAAAGGCAGAAAGGATTAAAATCTAAAAAAGGACAAATCCCGATACATGAACAGAAAAGGCAAAGCCAGAAATGACAAGAACTCAAAGAATAGCAACCTGAGAAAAGGAGAACTCACCAACCAAACCAAGCACACTCAGTGAAGGCTGAGGGACTACATTTCCCATAATCCTTTGTGGGTCTAGGGGCCAGTCCCTCAGTGAATACAACAAGTTCTGAAGGAAGGTGTAACCGCCGGTGATTTCATCAAAGCTCCTTATGTCTTCTCCTAGATGCCTCATTTAGTCCGTCACATCCACCCTAAGTTCAGTTAGTGGTTACAAGCCTGGAGTAGTAGGGTGTTGTGCCATCTTAGCCATTATGGATGTAATGAGAAGTCAAGCAAAATGACAACTTTTAGCGGCAAACTAAAAAGATTAATATATGCCAGCTGGTAATTCAACAATAACAACAACATTTATTTATATAGCTCATTTTCATACAAAAAAGTAGCTCAAAGTGCTTTACATAATGATGAAAAGAAAAATAAAAGACAAAATAAGAAATTAAAATAAGACAACATTGGTTAACATAGAAAAAGAGTAAGGTCCAATGGCCAGGGGGGACAGAAAAAACAAAGAAAAAACTCCAAACGGCTGGAGAAAAAAAATAAAATCTTCAGGGGTTCCAGGCCACGAGACCACCCAGTCCCCTCTGGGCCCCTTCTTCAGGTTTTCCAGTGTTGTCTCTGGCCTGGTGTCTACATATACAGTTTTGAGAATGACCCAAGTGGTGGTTTTCACAAAGTTTGCTGCTTCAGTGTTTTTAGATCTTTTTGTCAGATGTTTCTATGGTACACTATGCATAATTGTTTTGTTCGCCAATACAAGGTTTCATTTTGCCTAAACTGAATGTCCATTTGGGCACCGTTATGTCTGAAGGAGTCTCAGCTCAGCTCTGCCTTACTCCTTTGTTATCAGATGAAGTTCACTGCTGACCCAACTCTTGGCAGTTTGGCCGTACAAACGGTTTTCTGCACCCTTGCGAAATCTGCTGTCTGAACACTAAAAGCCTAGCAAAATGAGCAATGCCCACTTTGTCCTCCACTGCCCCTCTCAAATATCTATCCGCAACTAAGCATCCCAATTTTTATCCGTTTAATTAGGTTGGTTAAATTGTAATCAATTTAGGAAAACATTCATTTTTAACATTAAACATTAACATTAAGAGAGTGCCCTCTCAGGGTTGGTAGCGAGATCCTGCCCCAAGTGGAGGAGTTCAAGTATCTCGGGGTCTTGTTCACGAGTGAGGGAAGAATGGAGCGTGAGATCGACAGGTGGATCGGTGCAGCATCCGCAGTAATGCGGGCTCTGCATCGGTCTGTCGTGGTGAAAAAGGAGCTGAGCCGCAAGGCGAAGCTCTCAATTTACCAGTTGATCTATGTTCCTACCCTCACCTATGGTCATGAGCTATGGGTAGTGACCAAAAGAACAAGATCGCGAATACAAGCGGCTGAAATGAGTTTCCTCCGCAGGGTGTCTGGGCTCTCCCTTAAAGATAGGGTGAGAAGCTCAGTCATCCGGGAGGGACTTAGAGTAGAGCCGCTGCTCCTCCGCATTGAGAGGAGTCAGATGAGGTGGCTCGGGCATCTGATCAGGATGCCTCCTGGACGCCTCCCTGGTGAGGTGTTCCGGGCATGTCTAACCGGGAGAAGGCCTCGGGGAAGACCCAGGACACGTTGGAGGGACTATGTCTCTCGACTGGCCTGGGAATGCCTTGGGATTCTCCCGGAAGATCTAGAAGAAGTGGCTGGAGAGAGGGAAGTCTGGGCATCTCTGCTCAAGCTGCTGCCCCCGCGACCCGACCTCGGATAAGTGGGAGACAATGGATGGATGGATGGATGAGGAGGGAGGAATCGGCATTTTCCTCTGCTTACTGTCACATAAGCTTCCATAAAACTCTTTCCATCCATATGCCGATTCTCATGAAATATTGAATATAATACAAAATGGCACCCCGCCGTAACTGTAGAATTCATAGTGGATATGAGTGTCAGAATAGAGAGTATTACTCTTATTGTTCAAGAACACTTGAAAGAAAGCCCACTGAGCCCAACAACATGCATATAATAGTAACACAGCAATGGGAGAGTTTAAGCCAGTATTGATCCCCATGAAAATTCTTGGCAATATGGAAAGAAATAATAGAAGTAGCAGTGTGTTGAAAAATGAAATGAAAGAAGCAGGTACGACTCCACAGAATATGTCTACCACAAAAACTTTAAAAAGAAGAAGAAGAATATACTGTTACTAGGAATAACGGAATATACTAAATGATAGTGTACTATTACCAGGAATACTAGAATATTCTAAAAGTTAGTATAATATTACCAGGAATAACGGAATATACTAAAAGATAGTGTGCTATTACCAGGAATACTAGAATATTCTAAAAGTTAGTATAATATTACCAGGAATACCGGAATATTCTAAAAGTTAGTATAATATTGCCAGGAATGTCGGAATATTCTAAAAGTTAGTATAATACTGCCAGGAATACTGGAATTTTCTAAAAGTTAGTTTAATATTACCAGGAATAATGGAATATACTAAAAGATAGTGTACTATTACCAGGAATACCAGAATATACTAAAAGATAGTGTACTATTACCAGGAATACCAGAATATACTAAAAGTTGGTATAATATTACCAGGAATACTAGAATATTCTAAAAGTTGGTATACTATCACTAGGAATACAGAAATATTCGAAAAGTTGGTATAATATTACCAGGAATACCGGAATATTTTAAAAGTTATTATGATATTACCAGGAATACCGGAATTTTCTAAAAGTTAGTATAATATTACCAGGAATAACGGAATATACTAAAAGATAGTGTACTATTACCAGGAATACCAGAATATTTTAAAAGTTAGTATAATATTGCCAGGAATGCCGGAATATTCTAAAAGTTAGTATAATACTGCCAGGAATACTGGAATTTTCTAAAAGTTAGTTTAATATTACCAGGAATAACGGAATATACTAAAAGATAGTGTACTATTACCAGGAATACCAGAATATTTTAAAAGTTAGTATAATATTGCCAGGAATACCAGAATATTCTAAAAGTTATTATGATATTACCAGGAATACCGGAATTTTCTAAAAGTTAGTATAATATTACCAGGAATAACGGAATATACTAAAAGATAGTGTACTATTACCAGGAATACCAGAATATACTAAAAGTTGGTATAATATTACCAGGAATACCGGAATATTCTAAAAGTTGGTATGCTATCACCGTGAAGACAGAATTTGTTGCATTTTAGGATCAGGATTCGATGGCCTGACTAAAGAGCGAGGAGCAAAAGTGTGTGCATCTAGGAGACACTCTCGCTGCAGATGATGTTCAAATGAAGCCCCGCCCCTTCCAGGCAGACGGCCAGCAGAAGGTCATCTTTTGTCAGAGCTCTTTGGATTTGATTAAAACGCTCAGGAGGGGTAAAGCTGTAGGTGTCAAAGTCTTATTTGTGCAGCTCTTTATTTTGTCTTTGTTTGATTCCTTGATTGGGGATCTCCATGCTGGAGCCCCAGTGTCACTTTTGGCTTCCATCCCTGTCAGTGCCATTTACAAGAGCATCAGCAGAAACAATCAGTGACATTTGAGTTGAGAAAAATACAAGCAGTTAGGAAGCCACACTCCTTAATTTTTTTTTTTCCATGATCCAGGATGTCTGCGATGTTCTACCAAGTCCTTCCAATCTGTTCTGTATGATGCGCCCAGAGAAAGACTCCCTGGAACACTACGCTAGACGGCTTCAAATGAATGAGTGAAGCTACCGGTGGCGGCACAATCAGGTTTTGAGAGACGTCACCCCGAAGAAGCCCCTCCAGCCAAAACCAGCGAGGACCATCACCTTTATTAGAGCAATCGAGGAGCATCCAACAGCAATTGGCAGCCTCAACTCTGCGTGTGCCAGTTTACTGCCCACATAACTTCACTAGGAACTAGCCGATATAGATGGACAAGTCAAGCTCCCAGAAGAGGCTGCAGCGACACCATTGAGATTAGACATTGTGTTATCCTCCAGAATCAATTTGGGCAGGTCAGACATCAAATGGAGCTTACTTGTCCTTTGGGGAGATTTGGATCCAGAAGACCAACAAAAGGAACAGAAATGCATGGCTGGGGGAGAAATGCAGGGAGAATGGGTGGCGGGTGAACTGAACTGAAGTAGGATACAGTGGGTTTGCTGGCCAGTACTTCTGCAAGATCATTACCATCATTGGCATCTAGGAGGCAGGCAAGAGAAGGGCAGTATGGAGGCCACTGAATAGCCATCTAGGTGGCTCTGTCGAGAAACCCAGGCTGGGTCACCTGGGTGAGGGTGGCTGATGTTGAAAGACCCAACACTCCAAATAACCCCAGGAACATCACTGAATATACAGTTGACGTCAGAGCTTCCCATACACTTTGGGTGAATCTCCCTTTCCAAGCCCTCCACTGATTTTACACTCACAAACTATAAACTTGGCGTATTGTTGAAGACGTCTACTCTGTGCAGGGCAGAAGTTGTTTTTTTTCCAACGATGTTCCCCGACCTCCGAGTATTTAACTTTTTCTGGCCCAGATCACAATTCCAGCGGGTCACAAGTTTCCATTGACTTTCTTAATATTTGGTAGCATTGCCTTTAAATTGTTCCTCTTGAGCCATATGTTTTGGGTCGCCTTCCATAAGCTTTTATAATAAGCTGCTGGAATTTTGTCCCATTCCTCCAGACAGCAGTGGTGTAACTGGGCCAGGTTCGTAGGCCTCGATGCTTCTTCAGTTCAATCAGATTGAGGTCAGGGCTTTGTGATGGCCACTCTAATACCTTGACCTTGTTGTCCTTAAGTCATTTTGCCACAACTTTGGAGGTAAGCTGGGCATCCTTGCCCATTTGGAAGACCCTTTTGTGACTGAGCTTCACCTTCCTTGTTGTGTTCTTGAGATGTTACTGCAGTGTATCTCCAACATTGCAATCTATTTTGTGAAGTGCACCAGTCCCTCCCATCACAATGCTTGAAAGTTGAGATGGTATTCTTTGACTTACAAGCATCAAACCTGACGATGGTGTAATAGGAAAAGAATTGACGTATACAAGTCAAAAAGAGTTGGGGAACTGCCCCGTATAATGTCCAGTGGACTTGATGAAAAATGATCGAAGAAATGGATCAAAAACCAAAGCATTTGACAAAATACAGCAGTGAAATGGAAAATTATGTACAAAATTGCGACCAGATGTGATCTGGCAGGAAATGACGTCATCATGGAGGAACCGGAAGTGACGTCATCATGGAGGGACCTGAAGGGACGTCATCACAAGGAGCCAGACATGGCGTCATCAGAGGGGGATCGGAAAGTGACATCATCTTCTGGATTTGGGAAGCGGAAATGATATTGGACGGCCATTTTGAGAACCTGAAAATGGTGGAAATAAGTAAACGGGATTGTTACTTTTCTTCTTTAGGTCTGGAGAAAAAGAGAGAGAGGCGTTAGTACTCAAAATCAACACTTCATCTCACGCTAGATCACTCACCTTAGGGATTGTTGGCTGCCTCCTAAGCACACGTGTGTGACAATGGTCATTATGGCCAAACAGTTTGATCTTGGATTCATCAGACCAGGGGACGTTTCTACAGAAGGTCAGATCTTTGTCCCCATGTGTCACTGCAAACTTCAGTATGGCTTTTTGTTGCAGCAGCCTTGCTGAGCAGCCTTTCAGGTGATGTCGATGCCGGGCTCGTTTGTCTGCCTGTGTCCTCCAGCATCTTCACAGGGTCCTTTGCTGCTGTTCTGGGATTGATTTGCTCTTTTTGTGCCAAAGTCTGTTCTTCTCTAGGAGACAAAATGAGTCTTCTTTCTGAACGGTATGACGGCTGGGTGATCCCACAGTGTTTACACTGCCGTATTATTGTTTGTACAGAAGAACGCGGAAACTTCAGGCATATGGAAATTGCTCCAAATGATGAACCAGATTTGTGGAGGTCCACCATTTTTTTTTTATGACAGCTGATTTCTTTTGATTTTCCCATCATGTCAAGCAAAGAGGCATGGAGTTTGATGGTTGGCCTTAACACACATCCACATGTTGACTCCAATTGGGCTAATTGGCTATCAGAAGCTAATTGTCGATTTGTCTAAAGGCTTGACATCATTTTCTGGAATTTCCCAAGCTGTTTAAAGGTCCAGTTAACAAAGTGCATGTGACCCACCGGTATGCAATCTGGTCAACAATAAGTGAAATACTCGGAGGTCTGTGAACATCGTTGGAAAAAATGACTTTAGCCCTGCACAGAGTAGACGTCTTAAATGATATGTCAGATTTATAGTTTGTTAGTATAAAATCTGTGGAAGGCTCATGAAGTGAGGTGTAAAGAATTCAACCCTAGGTGTATGGAAACTTCTCAGTTCATCTGTATGTTCAGGTTTGCATTGCAGGATGTGTCAAGGAACGTTCCATTCTCTTATACGGTTTACATTTAAGTATTACGTCAATGAGTGTGTTCACGATGTTTACTGTTTTCGCTTTAAATGTTTCCATTGGGAACTACCAATCGAAAACAAAACATTCATTTTCACTCTTATACGGATGGCACCCAATTATATTTGTCTTTTAGACCAAATGTTGTTTCCCCAATTTTGTCCTTAATTAATTGTGTCAGCAAGTTAAAGGAGTGGGTGGATGAGAAATGTTTGTTTCTGAACTCAAAAAAACACAGAAATGTTAGTCATTGCAGGGAATGATGAGACCGCAACAACATTCTGTCACTCTTTAATTCAGTTTGAGTCACCATTGGTTTTACTGAATCAACCTTAAACAACAGGATCCAAAAGATGTTTTCTAAATATGCAAGATCCAGAGAAATTAATTTATGCCTTTATTTCTAGCAGGATTCACTAGTGCAATGTGGTGTTCACTGGCTGCTCAAATTGTTCTTTGTTCAGCCTTCAGTTCATTCAAAAAGCTGCTGCAAGAATCATTACAAGAAGCAGAAAGTACAAACACATAACCCCAGCTCTCACATCCTTACACTGGCTCCCGGTTAAGTTTAGGGCAGATTTCAAAATCCTCCTTTTAACATATAAGCCTTAAATAGCTGAGGCTCTGGTTACTTATCTAAGTTTCTCTATGTATATAAAATCAGATGTCTGTCTGTCTGTCTGTCCACTTTTCACAAGAGAACTACTTAACAGATTTAGATCAGGTTTTTCTCTATAATTTGCTTGAGCATTCCGGTTGATTATGCGATCTCTTGCATCGTGCCAAGTATCAAAGTTCGCTTGCGGTACCGATTTATTTGCGCCAATCCAAGAGATAGAGACACAGTGGGCCGAGGGGAGGCAGAAGTGGGTGGGGCCCTCCCCATTCACGCCCCAGCCTCGGGGCGCATCTTACGCTTAGCTAGTGAACGAGAGAACTACTTAACGGATTTAGATCGGGTATTTTTTCTAGAATCTTCCGGTTGATTTTTGCACTGAGAATCATAGTTTGCTTGCAGTAGTGATATTTTCTCACTAATCCAAGACAGATGCTGCAGGCTGAGGAGAGGGGGAGTCGGTCTACTTCTGTGTTTTGGAGAGTAACTTGCTTCCGCTTAGCTAACGATAGCTTTTTGTTTATTGATTTTTAAAGGATATCCTGTTTCACTACTATGTGGGCGGAGCCACAGGGAACGGCTACTCATATATATATATATTTATTTATATCTATTATATAAAAAATCTTGGGTCGAGACGTGATCATCTTGGAGAGACACTTTGAAGTCCTGCGAGACTACGCCCTACTTACAAACAATTTCTCAGAGACACTTTAACGTTCCATGAGACAAGGAAGTGAGACAATAGGACAGCTGCTTTACAGGCTTTTAAATGATCGATGCGCAGCGCAACATGCAGATCACGCAGTTTGGTAGCAGCTAGCAGACAGCCAGCAGCTGATACAGCCGCCTCTTCTTTCGCATGTGTTCAGACGCCCCTTCACAACGCGAGCGGCAGAGATGCAAAGTGGCTAGCGTGAAGCACGCCCCTGGGGTTGGGGGCTGTGGGGTGCGCGAGAGAAGCGAGTAGGTGGCACTGCCCCTGTGTATATATATATATCCATCCATCCATCCATTTTCCAACCCGCTGAATCCGAACACAGGGTCACGGGGGTCCGCTGGAGCCAATCCCAGCCAACACAGGGCACAAGGCAGGAAACAATCCTGGGCAGGGTGCCAACCCACCGCAGGACACACACAAACACACCCACACACCAAGCACACACTAGGGCCAATTTAGAATCGCCAATCCACCTAACCTGCATGTCTTTGGAACGTGGGAGGAAACCGGAGCGCCCGGAGGAAACCCACGCAGACACGGGGAGAACATGCAAACTCCACGCAGGGAGGACCCGGGAATCGAACCCAGGTCCCCAGATCTCCCAACTGCGAGGCAGCAGCGCTACCCACTGCGCCACCGTGCCGCCCATATATATATATATATATATATATATATATATATATATATATATATATATACATACATATATACAGTGTATCCGGAAAGTATTCACAGCGCATCACTTTTTCCACATTTTGTTATGTTACAGCCTTATTCCAAAATTCATTTTTTTCCTCAGAATTCTACACACAACACCCCATAATGACAACGTGAAAAAAGTTTACTTGAGATTTTTGCAAATTTATTAACAATAAAAAAACTGAGAAATCCCATGTACATAAGTATTCACAGCCTTTGCCATGAAGCTCCAAATTGAGCTCAGGTGCATCCTGTTTCCCCTGATCATCCTTGAGATGTTTCTGCAGCTTCATTGGAGTCCACCTGTGGTCAATTCAGTTGACTGGACAGGATTTGGAAAGGCACACACCTGTCTATAGAAGGTCCCACAGTTGACAGTTCATGTCAGAGCACAAACCAAGCATGAAGTCAAAGGAATTGTCTGTAGATCTCAGGATTGAGAAAGGATTGTCTCGAGGCACAAATTTGGGGAAGGTTAGAGAAAAATGTCTGCTGCTTTGAAGGTCCCAATGAGCACAGTGGCCTCCATCATATGTAAGTGGAAGAAGTTCTAAACCACCAGAACTCTTCCTAGAGCTGGCCGGCTATCTAAACTGAGCGATCGGGGGAGAAGGGCCTTAGTCAGGGAGGTGACCAAGAACCCGATGGTCACTCTGTCAGAGATCCAGAGGTCCTCTGTGGAGAGAGGAGAACCTTCCAGAAGGACAACCATTTCTGCAGCAATCCACCAATCAGGCCTGCATGTTAGAGTAGCCAGTGGGAAGCCACTCCTTAGTAAAAGGCACATGGCAGCCCGCCTGGAGTTTGCCAAAAGGCACCTGAAGGAATCTCAGACCATGAGAAAGAAAATTCTGAACTCTTTGGTGTGAATGCCAGGCGTCACGTTTGGAGGAATCCTGGCACCATCCCTACAGTGAAGCATGGTGGTGGCAGCATCATGCTGTGGGGATGTTTTTCAGCAGCAAGAACTTGGAGACTAGTCAGGATAAAGGGAAAGATGACTGCAGCAATGTACAGAGACATCCTGGATGAAAACCTGCTCCAGAGTGCTCTTGACCTCAGACTGGGGTGACGGTTCATCTTTCAGCAGGACAACGACCCTAAGCACACAGCCAAGATATCAAAGGAGTGGCTTCAGGACAACTCTGTGAATGTCCTTGGGTGGCCCAGCCAGAGCCCAGACTTGAATCCGATTGAACATCTCTGGAGAGATCTTAAAATGGCTGTGCACCGACGCTTCCCTTCCAACCTAATGGAGCTTGAGAGGTGCTGCAAAGAGGAATGGGCGAAACTGGCCAAGGATAGGTGTGCCAAGCTGGTGGCATCATATTCAAAAAGACTTAAGGCTGGAATTGCTGCCAAAGGTGCATCGACAAAGTATTGAGCAAAGGCTGTGAATACTTATGGACATGGGATTTCTCAATTTTTTTATTTTTAATAAATTTGGAAAAACCTCAAGTAAACTTCTTTCACGTTGTCATTATGGGGTGTTGTGTGTAGAATTCTGAGGAAAAAAATGAATTGAATCCATTTTGGAATAAGGCTGTAACATAACAAAAGGTGGAAAAAGTGATGCGCTGTGAATACTTTCCGGATGCACTGTGCATATATATATATATATATTGTCACGCACGAGCGCTTAGGGAGCCGCGTAACGACCCAAAATGTAACATGAAACCGCATGCCATAACCTCTCTCTCTTTATCTCTGCAGAAAGAAAGACACACCGCCGCCATGAGTCGGCCAAGAACACATGAAAACAAATCAACACTTCTGCCTTCCCTCTGTCGCTCCCTGATGACATCAACAATCCCAGCATCCATCACGGTTCCTTCCCAGCATTCCATTCACCTATTTCCAGTCCCTCATCATAAATGTTCTCCACTCCGCCATCTTGGCGGCTGTGTTATGAATGCCAATACTGACCGAAATAATTTTGTTTTGTGGAAAATATTGATTATTACAGTATACGGGGCCGGAAAATCCCAAACCTTTATACTGTCTGAGTCTTTCTTTTACAATATATATATATACATATATAGTCACAAACTTGACTCCTAGACATAGAAAGTTTTGGGGCAGCCACCCGTATAATTGGTATCGCGGCTGCAGAGTTGTAAAATTATATACAGCACAAAACTGAGTCCAAAACAGAACTGAGGGAATAGGGAAAAGGTGCAGGCTTTTAAAGGGGAAGACAGGAAGTGAGATCATAGGGGTCAGGATCATGAAGGTCTTCAGCCATTGGTTCGAGGCCGGACGTGACATCACAGGGGCCGGAGCCGGCAAGGTCTCTTTCCATAGGCTCAGTCCCGGAAGTGACGTCAAGAGAGCCAGGTGGAATCTCCTGTGAATGGTCTACAGGAAAGGGAGAAAAAGAGTCAGTGCACTCTGCCACATCCTGGTATGCCTCGGATCTGCCCTTACTCAAGCCCTTTAGCTGCCTCCCATGCGCACGTGTATGACAATATATATATATATATATATATATTGTGACGGGCGGCCAGGTCACATGCCCAGCCGGGACGCCCCTGCTGCATATCTTCCTAGAGAGCAACCATGGGCAGCTCAGTACCTCCCCCGGGATGCTTAGTGGCAGCCTCCCTGGCCGACAGTGATTCCCCAACCTCCCGCAGGGCTCCATGGGAGATGGAGTCCTCCACAGTCCGGTTGGGAGCCGGGGTGGCCGCTAGGGGGTGCTGCATGGGTTCCACAGCCCAGCTGGACAAATCTTCAGCCCCACCTGGAAGTGCAATTGGAACCAGGTAGTCAAGCACCTGGAACACTTCCGGGTGGGCTATAAAAGGGGCCAGCCACCACCACTCAGTGGCCAGAGTTGGGAGGAGAGGACAAAGCTTCAAGGGAGGAGTGGTGGTGTCAGAAGGGTGTGTTTGTGTTACTCCTTATTAATAGTGCTTTATTTGGGACTGTGTATTGCCTGTGGGTCACAGGGAAGACGTGTGCCCACAGGGCAAGAAAAAGAAAACAGTTTTGTGTTATTTTATACGTGCCTCCGAGTGTAATCTGTACCAGGTCGGGCGCTATATTGCGCTATTAATATATATATATATATATCCATCCATCCATCCATTTTCTAACCCGCTGAATCCGAACACAGGGTCACGGGGGTCTGCTGGAGCCAATCCCAGCCAACACAGGGCACAAGGCAGGAACCAATCCTGGGCAGGGTGCCAACCCACCACAGTATATATATATATATATATATATATATATAAGAAAACCAGACATCAGTGGTTTGATCCCCATAACGGGAGGCAATGCTGTGTACAACTGATGAGCCTTAATTAGGGTGAAACACATGTTGTGTGTTCTTTGTATTATTTGACAGGTACTCTATAACATGCCTATGATCAGCTTCTTGCAACTGAGAGGGTGTTGCAGATGTTTGCCAACTGCCCACCAACCACAAGCATTACCTGGTAGATGACCACCCAAATAATCAGATTGCAATTAAACCTATGGATTTATATATATATATATATATATATATATATATATATATATATATACACTTACCCCTAAGTAAAAGGTAAGTAGAGAGAATTACCACAATAATGCACACTCTTCATCACCCCTGAGACGATGCCCCTTAGAAACAAGCCTCATGGCATTCTGGCTTATTTGATTGTTAAGAAAACGTTCCCGTCGTCTTCTTGATCTCTCCTGATTTGACAGCTGCTCCCTTCCTCCTTCATTTGTGCCTGCTGCCACTCAAATTTCTGGCCACGCCCTGCCTGCATTTCTTTAAAACATCAGGCCCCTCCCAGCCTGCTGCCACTCAAGTGTCTAGCCCTGCCCAACCTGAGAAGCCCATCACAGGCAGGGCCTTTTCCCATTTTCGTGTAGCTTCTGTCTGCTTGGTATTATTGGGTGTGGACGGTGGACGAGTCCTAACTCCTAACCCTAACCCCATCACAATACGCCATGCCGCCAAGTCCTTTCAAGCAGTGCTGAAAAGGAGCGAGCAAATGGCCGTCCTAGCAAGGTCACGGAACAAAAGGAGACCTGAGAAATGTGCAGGGAATTGCAGTCGAAACAATAAAGAGCTGCCGTACGTGTGAAAGCTTTTTGCTTTGGTTGAGCCATAAATAGTTAAAAGGTGCAGTGAAATGCTCTGAATCCTTGGTCTAGTGACTTCATATCTGCTTGGCTATTTTAATATAATTTATTGAGTGTATTAGGCCATGGAGAAAATTGCCCACGCAGAGTACATTATAATAATGAGATAAATCCTTACAGCAGACGCTGGCAGCACATCCGTGTGCTCGTGGCGGTTGAGATGCTGACCACAACTTTGACCTTGCAAAGGACAGACAAAGGATGCCATCGAGGGAAAGCTGACCTTTCTATTCACCTGCTTGGAGCCACTCAATGAGTAAAAAGTGGGAGTGGCACTTGGCTTCATAATATTGGGGGGTCCGCTGGTCTGCCTGATTCATTGCAACATGAGAATAACGAGAAAGCCCCCACTGACTGCCTTTGATATTCATTTTTAGAGGATGTGGGGGGTAGCCTGTCCAAGTCTTTCTTATGGGAGATCACAGCCAGATAAATGTAATCAGTCCCTGGCAGGCCTTCCTTCAAGAAGCACAAAGCCCAAACAATAGAATCAATAAAGAAATAAGTCAAGGAGATAATCAATCGGCTAATTAAATAAAAGCAGAAAACAGGATTCTTATGCTCAGCAACAACCACTGCAGGTGCTGGACATTTGCAATTCTTATAAGGGCACCTTTGCCCTCTGTGATAAGAGCTTCTCCGATCAGATGATAAAAGTGGTCCACCGAGAGCCCCTCCGGTTTGCTCTGTGATGACACTGCTGTCCACTCTAACAGTCACGAAACAGGGTCCAGAATGAGTGGTCTGCCTGGCAAGGTAAGGGGGCAAAAGGAGAAATGGGTGGGGAACTGCAGCTGAACATATCGGTGCTTCAAGACACTTCCTCTCCATTACCAAAAGAGGGAGGTAAACAAGGAAAGAGCCGTCATATTTGACAAGAGACTCGACTTATTAAAGAAAAGAAAAGCAACGTGAGTCACCAAGATGACACGAGAGCCTCGAAAAGATGAATGTCCAGTTATGATGCCACTGGACTCTGTCTACTTATATATTAAGGAGTGGCATTCATGTCTGGCTAGCTGGTGGTATATAGTGCCTTTCATTTATAGCCATCTGTCCTGTACACATCTATCTATCTATCTATCTATCTATCTATCTATCTATCTATCTATCTATCTATCTATCTATCTATCTATCTATCTATCTATCTATCTATCTATCTATCTATCTATCTATCTATCTATCTATCTATCTTAATTATATAGTGCCTTTTCTATCTATCTATCTATCTATCTATCTATCTATCTATCTATCTATCTATCTATCTATCTATCTATCTATCTATCTATCTATCTATCTATCTATCTATCTATCTATATTGTGCCTTTCATTATCTATCTATTTTATAGTGCCTTTCATATCTATATATCTATACAATACAATACAATACAATTTATTTTTGTATAGCCCAAAATCACACAAGAAGTGCCGTAATGGGCTTTAACAAGCCCTGCCTCTTGACAGCCCCCCAGCCTCGACTCTCTAAGAAGACAAAGAAAAACTCCCAAAAAAAGGGAAAAAATGGAAGAAACCTTAGGAAAGGCAGTTCAAAGAGAGACCCCTTTCCAGGTAAGTTGGGCATGCATTGGGTGTCAAAAAGAAGGGGGGTCAATACAATACAATACAATACAATACAATACAATACACAGAACAGAAGAAATCCTCAATACAGTATAAAAATAAAAATTTTAGAAGTACGGAGCAGAATTTAACAGTAGATGATATCACATAAGAAGATTTGGATTTGTTTAGAGTCCTAGAGACCTCATCCATCAAGCTGACTCCCTCATTTGGCCATTCCACAGCTGAAACAGCGTTGGGCCAGCCAATCCGATGAAAGGTCCCCTCTTTCCCATGATTCCTGCGATCCTCCATCAGGGATGACTTTACCTTAGACAGGCAAAACAACTTGGCAGGTGGGCCGTGGCACATTTCAGTACCGAGAAGAGAAACAGAATAGGTGAGGGTTAGTATCCAATTCTAACTCTCGTGTTACTTATGTTTTAGTGCTAATGACTAACAACAGAGATGCAGTCTGTACAGTTAATCAGCAGGTCTAGGCAGGGTCTGCTAAACTGAAGTAGTGAGTCTTCAGCCGGGATTTAAAGGCTGAAACCGAAGGGGCATCTCTTATAGTAGCAGGCAGACTATCTGTCTATCTATCTATCTATCTATCTATCTATCTATCTATCTATCTATCTATCTATCTATCTATCTATCTATCTATCTATCTATCTATCTATCTATCTATCTATCTATCTATCTATCTATCTATCTATCTATCTATCTATCTATCTATCTATTATATTGTACCTTTCATTATCTATCTATCTATTTTATAGTGCCTTTCCTAGTGCCTTTCTATCTATCTATCTCATTCAGTCGTTCAGTTTTGGGAGCTCTGTCCTCTGGACCAGTCCTCTCAGTACTGACCCCACCTCATTCTTTCTCCTTCTGCTTCCACTCCTTCCAACAAGCTTCGTCTCTCTCCCTGCCGACTCTGACTGAACAGCTCCCCCTGGTGGAACCCATGCAACCCAACAGGGCTGTAGCAAACGCCAACTCCCAGCATGCCCAGCAGTAATTCATGGTGCTACAGCAACCCAGGGGGAGATAATGCCTCGATCAAGTTCTCTTCCCACTGGTCCTTCCACAATGTTGGCATCCCAGCTGGGCAGTGCCCCTCAGTGGTAATACCTGCTTCAGACAAACCCAAGAGGGTGACAGCACTCCTGTATGGAATGCCCATGTTTCCTGAAGCAGTCATGGCACCATGTTGAGTGCTGCTGCCTCACAGCTCCAGACCCCTGGGTTTGAATTCCGAGCTACATGGAATTGGTGCGTTTTCAGGTGCAGCACTAACCTTTGTGCAATTATGCCACCAGACATTGGCACTCCTAGGGAATTCAGTGTTTTGTGGCATAATGAAGGCAGAAAAAAGGCTTTAATCTGAGTGGAGAGAGACTTGGCAATGAAGGCTCATAGCTCCTGGGCTGAGCCTGAAACAGAAGGTTTATTGAGACCTTAATCCTAAATAAGACAATAATAAAAGCAATACAACATGGTGAGAATTAAGAGGAAACCTGCTTTCTTTTAATAATAATAATAATAATAATTCTGCACATTTATATACCGCAAATTCTCACTACTCAAACTGCTTTTGACACGGTGAGTGTGGAGCCTCTTCAAGCACCACTAATATCTGACATCCACCTGGATGATGCGATGGCAGCCATTTTTTGTGCCAGTGCTCTCACCAGACATGAGCTGTTAGGTGATGAAGTGCTGAGAGACAGTGAACCAATTAGAGACAGGGGATGATTTGGGGGCTAGAATGACTAGGCTGTCCATGGTGGGCAGTTTAGCCAGGATACCCCCTCCTCTTTATGAAGGATGCCCCTCAGGGATCTTTAATGACCACAGAGAGCCAGGACTTCAGCTTTATGTTTCGTTCAAAGTACGCTGTCATATTTACAACACGGTGTCCCTGTCCCTGTCACTACCACATTCAGACCACAGGGTAAGCGCCCCCTGCTGGCAAATAAAATGTTAGGTTATATCATAAAATCATCATTATAAGTCAAGGGAGGCAATGCTCAAACTATATAATGCAATGGTGAGACCACATCTGGAGTCATGTGTGCAGTTCTGGTCAGCAAAATATAAGAAAGACATAACAGCACTTGAAGCCGTGCAGAGGAGAGCAACCATCCATCCATTTTCCAACCCGCTGAATCTGAACACAGGGGTCTGCTGGAGCCAATCCCAAGGCAGAAGGCAGGAACCAATCCTGGGTAGGATGCCAACCCACCACAGGACACACACCAAGCACACACTAGGGCCAATTTAGAATCACCAATCCACCTAACCTGCATGTCTTTGGACTGTGGGAGGAAACCCACGCAGACATGGGGAGAACATGCAAACTCCACGCAGGGAGGACCCGGGAAACGAACCCGGGTCTCCTAACTGCGAGGCAGCAGCGCTACCACTGCGCCACCGTGCCGCCCGAGAGCAACCAGGAGCATCATTTTTTAAATAAATTTATTAATTTTAATCATTCCATACAAATAGATCAGTTTTTACAAAAAATAGGATTGAAAACAGATCGACCCCCCACCCCTGAGAAAGAGAACATGGCCAATGGGGTGAACCTTAAAGCTTGTAAACATACCGAAATTGATCAGTTTAATAGGGCAATAGAGATGAATGGAGAAGAGAAAAAAATGCGGAGAGAATTGCTTCCTCTGCGCTTTAAGAGCTTATTCTAAAATATTATTGATTAGATCCTGCCAGGTTTTGAAAAAGTTCTGCACAGATCCTCTAACTGAGAATTTGATTTTTTTCCAATTTCAAATAATATAAAATATCGGTTTCCCACTGACTTAAAAGAGGAGAATTAGGATTCTTCCAGTTTAGCAAAATAAGTCTGCGTGCCAAAAGAGCAATGGATGCAATCACAGTTTGTTTATCCTTCTCCACTTTAAACCCATCTGAAAGAACACCAAACACAGCTGTTAATGGGTTAGGAGGGATTGTGACACCAAGGCCGTCTGAGAGGCACTTGAAAATTTTGGTCCAAAATGAAGTTAATTTGGCGCAGGCCCAAAACATGTGACCCAGTGAGGTTGGGACTTGATTGCAGCGTTCGCAGGTTGGATCTCGCCCTGGAAACATTTTAGGCGAGACAGATGTGCTCGATATATAATTTTGAATTGAATAATTCTATGCTTTGCGCATATGGAGCACGAGTGAATTCTCTGTATTGCTATTTTCCACTCCTTTTCTGATATATTGATTTAGAGATCTTTTTCCCATTGTCCTCTTGGATCTTTGAAAGGGAGAAACTGTAAAATAATTTCATATGTTGCAAAGATGTTGTCTATATAAAGATCTCTGAGCAATTTAATCCCAAATCTTTTCCAGATATTAAAAAACTGCATATGTTTGCAAGGGTTGAAACAGGTGGTTCTCTTGCAGGGGTGCCACAGATAAAATATTCACCATCTTAAAATACTTTCTACATTGGTTCCATGTCCTGAGTGAGTGAAGCACAATTGGGTTATTAATGTATTGTCAATAACTTGCATTTATTGGGGTACAAAGCAGGGAATATAAAGAAGTACTGCAGGATTTTACTTTGTGACAGATTAAGGTCTCCGTGATCCCTTGAACCCTCAGACTAGACGTCAGACACCAGGTAAAAGTCCAAATATGAATATTTATTATAATAATAAAGTGCACAAAGCACCCTACTCTCCACAATACTCAATAATAAATCGATAACAATACAATAATCAATCCTCCACTCCCAGATGCGTTGCCACCCTTCCACCCAGCTCAGCTCGCAGTCTGGGATTTCCCATAGTCCTTTTATAGTCCTTGATCCGGAAGTGTTTCGCACTCTCTGTCCACGTGACTAGGAACACTTTCGGGTCATATAAAAACTCTTCTTCACCCCGGAGGCATGTCGTTTCCTGTCATGTGATCATGACGCACCTCCGGGTTATAAGGCACGTAAGAGTCCGACAGCCTCCCTACAGCGACTCCTGGTGGCCCCCATGGTATCCAGCAGGGCTGTGCATATAAACTACAGAGTCCATGATGCCCTGCTGGAATTCGGAGCATGTCCACGCTGCTGGGAGAGCTCCTCCTGGCGGCCTGGGGGTGAGGGCCGGAGTAGAAAGCCGGCAATCCTTCACAACTTCTATTGCGGACCAGGCCTGTGTATGTTCATCTATTTGTGTCCAGGTTTTTATAGCTTGTATGTTTGCTGCCCAGTAATAAAACTGAAAGTTAGGTAGAGCCATGCCACCTTCTGCCTTAGGTCTTTGTAGGGTCGCTCTTCGGATACGTGGATGTTTTGAGTTCCAAATAAATGAGGTTATTGTTGAATCTAATTGCTTAAAAAATGAGTTATTGTTTTACGGAATGTTTTGAAAGAAAAAAAGAAGTTTAGGAAGGATATTCATCTTAACAACATTAATTCTTCCAGCTAGAGTGAGATGAAGGGTTGACCATCTATGCAAGTCTTGCTTAATTTTTTCCATAAAGACGACAAAATTTTGTTGATAAAGAGCTTTGTGTTTACTTGTGATATTTACCCCTCGGTATTTAAACTGATCTGCAATGATAAAAGGGAAGGTGTCCAATCTGATATCGTATGCTTGAGAATTCACTGGAAAGAGTACACTTTTATTCAGATTAATTCTGAGACCAGAGATCTTTTGAAATTCTGTAAGTGCTGTTAAGACTGCCGGCACAGAATTTTGTGGGTCTGATATATACAGTACCATATCATCTACATAGAGAGAAAATTTCTGTTCCAGTCCTTCTCTGATAATCCCCTTTATCTGATAAGCATTTCGACAGTGAACTGCCAGTGGTTCAATGGTGATTGCAAATAGCAGTAGTGACAAGGGGCATCCTAGCATCTAGCTTAAAGTAGTCTGAACAAATGTTGTTAATACAAACTGAAGCTTCTGGATTGGTATACAGTAGTTTGATCCATGCACAAATATTCAGGCCAAACCCAAATTTCTCTAATGTAGTGAAAAAGTATTTCCATTCAATCACGTCAAATGCTTTTTCTGCATCCAATGATAATATTTCTGGGGTGTTTGACTTTGCTGGTGAGTATATTACATTGAACAGGCGTCGAAGATTGGGAGATAAGTGTTGACCATTGATAAATCCAGTTTGATCTTGTGATATTACAGAAGGCAACACATTCTCCATCCTTCTAGCTATGATTTTTGAGAGTATCTTAACATCATTATTCAGAAGTGAAATTGGTCTGTATGATGCACATTGTAATAAGTCCTTATTTTGTTTAGGAAAGACGGTGATTAATGCTTGGCGAAAAGTTTGAGGTAGAATTTGGTTGTCTCTAGCTTCTATAAATGTTGCTAATAGGAGGGGAGCTAGCTGAGTGGAGAACTTCTTATAAAATTCTGCAGGGTAGCTATCAGGGCCTGCTGCTTTCCTGCGTTGAAGTGACTTTATAGCATCTAGTAATTCTGATAGCGCCAGAGGTTTATCCTGATCCTCCTCACAAAAGTATCTATTTGTGGTAAGTGTAATGTATCCAGAAATGCATTAGACTGTGTGTTGTCTTCTTTTAAACTCAGTAGAGTATAAGGATTTATAGTAGTCACTAAATGTGTGCATTATATTTTTATGGTCAATGATTTCACCTCCATTTGTGTTGGTGATTACTGGGAATGCATTGCAAACTTCTTGCTTGTGGAATTTGTTGAGTTAAAAGCTTATTAGCTTTCTCTCCATGTTCACAGTAATGATGTCTTGATTTATAAATTAGTTGTTCAGTTTCTTTAATTGTCAAGAGGCTGAGTTCTGAATGAAGAGCCTGCCTTTTCCTATGTAGAGCCTCACTTGGACGCCTGGCATGTTCTTCATCTATTCTAGTAATTTCACTTCTTAGCTCTAATACTTTCTTGGTTTCTAATTTATTCCTGTGGGAAAGATATGAAATAATCTGTCCTCTTAAGTAGGCCTTTAGAGTTTCCCAGAGTATTCCTGCAGAGACCTCTGAGGATGTATTTGTCTCTAGGAAGAAGCTGATTTGTTTGGATATAAATTCTGTGCAGTTCTTGTCTGCTAATAGAAGTGGGTTAAGATGCCATCTGTGAGGTGAGTGTGTGGGGCATAGTGACTTTAGCTCTAAGATCAGAGGTGCATGGTTGGAAATAACAATAGCGTCGTACTTGCAAGATTTAATTGTAGGCAAGAAATTATTATCTATAAAGAAGTAGTCAATTTTTGAGTAGCAATGATGTACTGGTGAGTAGAAGGAATATGTTCTTGAGTTTGGGTTTAGAAACCGCCAGGGGTCTGATAAGCTGTGGTCAGTTACAAACTGTGTAATTGTCTTTGCAGTGTTAGATGTCATCCCCACTGTGACAGGAGTCCTATCTAAGAGTGGATTTAAAACACAATTAAAGTCCCCAGCCATTATAATTTTATGAGTGTTCACATTGGGAATGGATGCAAATGCATTTTGTATGAATTCCTTATCATCGACACTGGGTGCATAAACATTTATCAAAATCATCTTACAGTTAAATAAGTTGCCCATGACCATCACGTATCTCCCTTCAGGGTCCGATACTACATCTGATGCTACAAATGAGACTGTTCTATGTATGAGGATTCTTACACCTCTAGTTTTCTTTGTAAAGCTAGAATGCAACATTTGGCCAGTCCAGTCTTTTTGCTGGCCAGAACTGATCCTTGCTTAGTAAGTGGGTCTCCTGAAAAATACTATTTTAGCATTTAAACCTGTTAGGTGAGAGAATACTTTCTTTCTCTTTAATTTGTGATTCAGGCCTTTAACATTCCATCATGGAGACATTGATTCTGAATTTTTGATGCCATTTTATAGTCTTAACTGGAAGTGAGACAGCTTTAACCTTAATTTAAAATTTCCCCATGAGTTATTACCATGTAGCCTATTATTACGTTGGTAGTTATAGTTATAAGAATTAAAAGTATAGGTTAGATATAGCCTGCTCTCCCCACCCCCTAACCCCCCCACCCCTTTGCCTCCCCACGTGAGGCTGATCTCCACTTCACAAAGTCCAGGTCCCCTGACATACCGAGAGACAGAGAACGTCTAAAACAAAACAAGCCCCCATGCAGTGGCGTTTGGGGATTAAAAAGTAGAGATATCTATTACCAATAAAGTCTAAATACTATATGCCTAAAATATAATCATTAACAAACTATAAGCATAAAGTTTAATCTTCAGCAATCTTAAAATATTAAGATAATAAACCCAGGGAGTGGTGTTAAAAAGTGGTCTTGGATAAGCATAGTAAATCCTAATGTAATAATAACAATAACAATAAACCAAGGGTGTGATATTAAACAGTCTCCTTTAGGGTAGTAAGAAAAAAAATAATTAATTTCTTCCACACACACGTCTATATATGTAAATAAAACATCTATCTATTATATAGTGCCTTTCACATCTATCTATCTATCTATCTATCTATCTATCTATCTATCTATCTATCTATCTATCTATCTATCTATCTATCTATCTATCTATCTATCTATCTATCTATCTATCTATCTATCTACAGTGCATCCGGAAAGTATTGACAGCGCATCACTTTTTCCACATTTTGTTACGTTACAGCCTTATTCCAAAATGGATTAAATTCATTTTTTTCCTCAGAATTCTACACACAACATCCCATAATGACAACATGAAAAAAGTTTACTTGAGGATTTTGCAAATTTATTAAAAATAAAAAAATCTCTGGAGAGATCTTAAAATGGCTGTGCACCGACGCTTCCCATCCAACCTGATGGAGCTTGAGAGGTGCTGCAAAGAGGAATGGGCAAAACTGGCCAAGGATAGGTGTGCCAAGCTTGTGGCATCATATTCAACAAGACTTGAGGCTGGAATTGCTGCCAAAGGGGCATCGACAAAGTATTGAGCAAAGGCTGTGAATACTTATGGACATGGGATTTCTCAGTGTTTTTATTTTTAATAAATTTGCAAAAACCTCAAGTAAACTTTTTTCACGTTGTCATTATGGGGTGTTGTGTGTAGAATTCTGAGGAAAAAAATGAAGTTAATCCATTTTGGAATAAGGCTGTAACGTAACAAAATGTGGAAAAAGTGATGCGCTGGGAATACTTTCCGGATGCACTGTATCTATCTGTTATGTAGTGCCTTTTATGTCTATCTATCTATCTATCTATCTATCTATCTATCTATCTATCTATCTATCTATCTATCTATCTATCTATCTATCTATCTATCTATCTATCTATCTATCTATCTATCTATCTATCTATCTATGTGTCATATGCAGTAGTGCCACAGTACAGTGTCACCCTCCGGGAAATGACCCTCTATCTGCCGCAGCCAGGTGTGTTAGGTGGGTGTCCCCTTAGCCTGATCCAGCCATTCAGGTCCCCAATAATGAGGGTCTTGTGAGTCGGATCACCCTCGGGTAATGGTGCCACATGGCCGTAGTGCCATAACTGATGCCCCCTCACAATGCAGGTCATGTGCCTCATTCACTACTCCGTGAGCAACACAAAGTCAAACCAGCGGGACCCAAGGATTCACCAAAGACACACAGTACTGAAGGAGCCTACTTATAATGGCAAGGCAGAAAAGCAGATGATCTGTTCAAGAATATTATCCATTTAGAATGCAATAGCAAAAGAGCAGCAAGAGCTGATAATGAACATCAAAAAAAAAAAGAAAATGAACAAAAAAGAGCTGCACATAAAATCAAGGACAAAGAGAATCGTTCAATAAACAAAAAAGAGAAAAATATCCCGAACAGCAATGCAAAAAACAGAAACGTTTCTAGAATGTGAGTTAGAGGATAAAGTAATTCATGATTTTTTTTTGATGAGGCATTAATGTAATTCAGTGGTTCTCAAACTGTGGGGTGGGCCCCCCAGGGGGGCACGAAGTAACAAAAAGGGGGGCGCGAAGATGTCAAAAAAAGAAAACAAGAATCGAAAATATGAAAAATACATCTATTGAAACCAAAACAAATTAACTTAAACTACATTCTGATACTAGAAAAAGAAATATAGAGTTAGATAAATGTCGATAAAAGTTAAGTAGGTATAATAAAATATGTATCTATGATATATCATTAATTAAAAAAGAACAAATTGGTATTAGTGGAGTCCTTTCAAAAAAACCTTAGGGGGGGGGCGTGATTAAAACTGTTATGAAAACTCGGGTCGCAAATACTTCAAGGCTGAGAAACACTGATATAATTTAATTTTTCATTTAATTTGTATTACCTTTTACTTATTTCCATTTACTTTTTACAGGTTGGGGAGCCTGCACTGGTACAGTGTATTTGCCGCACCCACCACACGACGAAACATCTGGGGATCCTGTTTGGCAACCTCCCGATGGGCATATCCACCAATCAGGCCTGTATGGTAGAGTGGCCAGACGGAAGCCACTCCTTAGTAAAAGGCACATGGCAGCCCGCCTGGAGTTTGCTAAAAGGCACCTGAAGGACTCTCAGACCATGAGAAAGAAAATTCTCTGGTCTGATGAGACAAAGATTGAACTCTCTGGTGTGAATGCCAGGCATCACGTTTGGAGGAAACCAGGCACCGCTCATCACCAGGCCAATACCATCCCTACAGTGAAGCATGGTGGTGGCAGCATCATGCTGTGGGGATGTTTTTCAGCGGCAGGGACTGGGAGACTCGTCCGGATAAAGGGAAAGATGACTGCAGCAATTCACAAAGACATCCTGGATGAAAACCTGCTCCAGAGCGCTCTTGACCTCAGACTGGGGCGACGGTTCATCTTTCAGCAGGACAACGACCCTAAGCACACAGCCAAGATATCAAAGGAGTGGCTTCAGGACAACTCTGTGAATGTCCTTGAGTGGCCCAGCCAGAGCCCACACTTGAATCCGATTGAACATCGATTGAACACCAATCCCATCCTTCAGAAATGACCCCTCTATGTGCCGCAGTCAGGTGTGTTAGGTGGGCTGGTCTTGGATCACCCTCGGGTAATGGTGCCACGTGGCCATAGTGCCGTAACTGACACTCCCTCACAGTGCAGGTCATGTGCCTCATTCGGGACCCCGTGAGCAACACAAAGTGAAACCAGCGGAGTTAAGAAAGGCACAAGTTAAATAAAATGTTTAAAATAAACAAATAAATTAATAAATAGACTGTGGTGGGCTGGCGCCCTGCCTGGGGTTTGGCTCCAGCAGACCCCCATGACCATGTAGTTAGGAAATTGTGGGTTGGATAATGGATGGATGGATAAATAAATAGAACCAGACACTGCAGGAAAGCAAGTGATTTCTCTTTTCAAAATATAAGGGAGCAGAAGAGTGGTAGACAGACACAGTAAGTGCTGACATTATAGAACAGACCAACAACTAAATGAATAAATAAAAGCCTAGCTGTCATTAGCGCGTGATGTTCTAAAAATAGCCAATGAAATGTAAACCTTTTTCCAAGAGGATTTTTTTCTTTTTTTTTTTGGTGCTGGATTGTTAAAGCTGTTCTAAGCTTTTCACATCCACCCTTATTTATTTATTTATTTATTTGTTTGTTTGTTTATGCATTTTTTTTTTTTGTCAATCTTTTCCACGCCCATCCATCTGGGCTGCAATTTTAATTGGTAATAGCATTTGGGAGGCACTCCAATGGGATCAGATCAGCCGGGATTATCTGGGATCAGAAGCCTCATCCCATTCTGCAACTGAAGAAATTAATGACATCAAATTTGATTCTCTCTATCGTATCTGGAATCTCATCTTGGAGGAGTGAAGCGGTTCAGACGCACAAATATGACTTTGCAGTCGGCGGCTCCTCTTCTCGTTTTTCTTCGGGCTCGGCTAATTGGATGAAAAGTGGACTTTTGATGTTTCCCTCTCCCTTTCAGCTCTCATGCTAAAGATCAGCCGATGATTAGCGCTAATCTAGTTTGGCACCCGTCTTAACAGGAGGGCTTGCTGCCCTTTCTCACTCATGGGCATCTTTTGCAGCCAGAGTCAGTCACACACTCTGTGCCTGGTGAGAAAGAATACCAAAGAGAAGGGTGAGAAGTAGAAGAAGGGTGGGGGTACTACCGGGTGAACCCCATCTCACGGTAGGTCATTTGCCAAATAAAAATCAGTGAAATGTGCCAGGGTGGCATCACGGAGGTGACGTCATGTCCAAGACGTAAGAGAATGGGCAGAAGTGAGGTTGGTGGTCCTGTGGGCTGTGGTTGAAATATCACAACAGGGAGAGAGGGGAGCAACAGCGCCAACTTGTGCTTCATGGTGGAATTACGGGGATGGTCGGCCACCTGGAGATGCCCCCCCCAAGAAGAATATATGTGTGACAGTTGTTAGTTTGCACATTTTTAGATTATGGAGCACATGAATCTGATGCCAGATATGTCTACTAGGAAGAGAGTGGAACTGGGAATCAAAATTAATAATAGAGAGAGGTTGGGAGCATGTGCTGATTATAATAATAATAATAATAATTATGTTGTGATATAAGCGCTATATAGCGCCTGACCCAGCACAGACTCACACTGATTCACGTGTAAAAACACAACAAAGACTTTATTTTTCTTCGCCTGTGGGGTACGTCTTCCCCGTGAAGCCCACAGGCACAACACAATCCAAATAAGCACACAAAACCCTTTCTTCTGGAATCACCGCTCCTCCCGTCTAGCTTCGTCCTCCACCTCCCGACTCTGGCTCCTGAGTGGTGGTTGTTGGCCCCTTTTATAGCCCCCCGTGGAAGTGCTCCAGGTGCTTGATCGCATGTATCCGATTGCACTTCCCATGCAACACCCCCTGGCGGCCACCCCAGATCCCAACAGGGCTGTGGAAAACTCCATCTCCCATGGAGCCCTGTGGGAAACTGAGGCACCATCATCAGCCAGGGAGGCTGCCATCAAGCGTCCGGGGGGAGATACTGAGAAGCCCATGGTTGCTCCCCCAGAACATATGTCGAAGGGGCGTCCCGGCCAGGCAATGGGACCCAGCTGCCCACCACAATCTTTATTATTATTATTATTATTATTGTATTATTATTAGAGAGCGGTTGGGAGCATGTGCTGATTAAAATAATAATAATAATAATAATTATCATTATCTCTATTATAAAAAAAATCCTGGAAAGAAAAAAGCAAGGCGACGATACGTGATCTTCTCGGAAGTTCTCGGAAGACATTTAAAAGATCCGCGAGACAAAAAAGACTGGCCACAGAGCGTCTCGTGGGGACCGTAAACATGAGACTTGGTGCCAAGAGATTGTCCCAGGGCCGTTTTCGTGGGGACTTGGAACATGACATTCTTGCAAGACACGCCCTTCTTACAAAAGATATCAAATAAGAGCACGGCCACAAAGTCGTGGAAAGGCACGTAGCACACACAGATCCTGTGCTCTCAGGACATATAAAGGTATAAGGACAATACGTTCTAGTGCGGAGAAAAGAGACCCAAAAGCGTTGGAGAGAAAAAAAAGCAGATAAAAGATTATGAAAGCAGTGGAATTTGAAAGGCTCAAACAAACGATGGCACGATACACATACAGAGAAAAGTACAGTATATCCATCCATCATCCAACCCGCTGAATCCGAACACAGGGTCACGTGGGTCTGCTGGAGCCAATCCCAGCCAACACAGGGCACAAGGCAGGAACCAATCCTGGGCAGGGTGCCAACCCACCGCAGAAAGTACAGAATAGGAAAGCAGTAAAATTCGAAAGTATTGTAGCGTCCCAGCCAAGTTGAAGCCTTTTTTGTTTTAAGTGACTGTTAGGTCTGATTGAGGGAGGGCGGAGTACAGCACAGAAAACTGATAGCGGGGTATTGATTAAGGCGCGAGACCCGGGGGAGGAGGGGTCGGAGAGGGTGCTAGAAAGTTGTGTTTGGGGTTACGAAGTCTGCGATTGTTCAAGTAGAACTTTTATGACACTTTATTACATCAGTCGCCACAGTATATAAAAAACAGGATAGTAAAGATTGCATTAGCGCAAACAGAAGGTAATTAATCATCAGAACCAGGTATAATTAAAAAAATAGCAGAACAAATCGAGGTCAGAAATAAAAGTCTTTTCGCCTTCGCAACTTCATAAACACGTTCACAAACATTGGCGCTACACACATGCAGAGCAGATTATGATGCGATACAAATGTGGAGAAAGTTCAAGAATATGAAAGTAGGAAAATTAGAAAGTACAGTAATCCCTCGCTATATCGTGCTTCGACTTCTGCGGCTTCACTCTATCACGGATTTTATATGTAAGCATATTTAAATATATATCGCAGATTTTTTGCTGGTTCCTGGGTTTCAGTGGACAATGGGTCTTTTAATTTCTGGTACACGCTTCTTCAGTTGGTTTGCCCCAGTTGATTTCATACAAGGGACGCTTTGGCAGATGGCTGAGAAGCTACCCAATCAGAGCGCGTATTACATATTAAATAAAACTCCTCAAATATATTGTGAGCACGGGGGCTGTTCGCACCCCTAGAGGATACGGACGCTCCTCAAAAGGCTACCTTCACATTGCTCCCTTCCTTGCTGGGTTCCTTGCAGCTGCTTTGTCCGGCGGTGCTTCGCATACTTAAAAGCCCAAACAGCACCTATTGATTTTTAATTGTTTGCTTTTCTCTCTCTCTCTCTCTGACATTCTCTGCTCCTGACGGAGGGGGTGTGAGCAGGGGGGGCTGTTCGCACACTGGCCTAGAGGATATGGACGCTCCTCTAAAAAATGCTGAAAGACTACCTTCACATTGCTCTCTTCCTTGCAGCTGCTTTGTCCGGCGGTGCTTCGCATACTTAAAAGCCAAACAGCCCTATTGATTTCTGATTGTTTGCTTTTTTCTCTCTATCTCTCTGACATTATCTGCTCCTGATGCGCACTCCTTTGAAGAGGAAGATATGTTTGCATTCTTTTAATTGTGAGACGGAACTGTCATCTCTGTCTTGTCATGGAGCACAGTTTAAACTTTTGAAAAAGAGACAAATGTTTGCTTGCAGTGTTTGAATAAAGTTCCTGTCTCTCTACAACCTCCTGTGTTTCTGTGCAAATCTGTGACCCAAGCATGACAATATAAAAATAACCATATAAACATATGGTTTCTACTTCGCGGATTTTCACCTTTCGCGGGTGGCTCTGGAACACAACCCCCGCGATCGAGGAGGGATCACTGTATAAAAAAAAAGAAAGTAAAGATCACAGTAGCGTAAAAAAACAGAAATTATTACTCAAAAAAGGGAAAATAATCACCACGGACCAGGTGTCATTGAGAAAAAAGCAGGACAAAGCGAGGTCAGAAATAAAAGATGGAGTAGAAACAAGGGGGCCAAACACATGCAGAGCAGGTTAGAAAAAATGAAACCTGGAATTCAAAAGACTCAAAAAAAAACGTAGGCGCAATACACATGCAGAGCAAGATACAGAATATGAAAGCGGAAAAAAACGACAGTGTCAATAAAAGAAAGTAAAGATGCATTAGATAGATAGATAGATAGATAGATAGATAGATAGATAGATAGATAGATAGATAGATAGATAGATAGATAGATAGATAGATAGATAGATAGATAGATAGATAGATAGATAGATAGATAGATAGATAGATAGATAGATAGATAGATAGATAGATAGATACTTTATTAATCCCAAGGGGAAATTCGCACAAAAAAAGAGAAATTACTCGGAGAAATAACTAAAAGGCAAATAGAGATTGAATATATGGACACAGCTGATGTGTCAGAAGTATATAAATATTGTAAGGCTCGGAAGTTTAAGCCAGAGAATTTCAAACATGGGGTTTACCTCACATGCATTTATTGGTTACTTTGCAAAAAAAAATATTAACTGCTGATGATGTCGATTGCTTTGTCTGTGCTGAAATGCCAAACAGAGAAACCTATCCTGCAACGGTACAAAGTCATTAAACACACGTTTCACTGACTTCATTTAAAAGATTCAGCATATTGGGACTCGAAAGATTCCAAATCCTGTTTTTAAAGAGGTTCAGAAATAAAAGTGAAACTAATGAAATATCAACAATTCAAAGAAAAAAAAATGTAAAAAATATGTATTCGGAAAACCAAACACGGGGGTTGGCAAGCGAAGCGAGCAGGGGGCAAAGCCCCCTAGTATATATATATATATATATATATATATATATATATATATATATATATATATATATATATATATATACTGTATATGTATAAATATACGCATATATATATATAAAATAACAACAACAACATTTATTTCTAGGACACGTTTTCATACAAATGATGGAGCTCAAAGTGCTTAACAAGATAAAGAAAGAAAAAGAGAAAATATAAAAATTAGACAATACTAATTAACAAAGAATAAAGTAAGGTCCAATGGCCAGGGAGGACATAAAAAACAAAACAAAAAAAAAACTCCAGGATAAAAAAAGAACAAAATCTGCAGGGGGTTCCGAGACCATGAGACCACCCGGCCTGCACTGGTCATTCTACCTAACTTCAACGATCTCAATCAGTCCTCATGGTTTTCAGGCTTCACGTGGAGGAATTTAATGATGATGATGATGTCATGTGGACATCTGGCCTTCAATCCATCGATGTAGGGACAGCATGGTGCCCTGATCAGGTGGTGCGGACACAGATCGCCACCAAAGAAAACTGGAAAAACAACAGCAGAGAAAGTCGGGGTTAGTACAGATTGAGAAGATATGATAATAATGATAAATCAATGCATATACAGACTATCAGGGTTACGCTAAAATGAAACTGTGAGAAAGCCATGTTAAAGTAATGAGTTTTTATTAGTTTTTTTAAAGTGCTCCACCTTATCAGTCTGCCGAATTCCTATCAGTAAACTCGTATTCCAGATTTGAGGTGCATAACAGCAGAAGGCCGCCTCACCACTTCTTTTAAGTTTATCTCTTTGAATTCTACGCAGACTCTCATTTGAAGATCTATGGTTACAATTTGGAGTGTAAGGTGAGAGGCATTCTGAGATACAGGATGGAGCAGATTATTGAAGGCTTTGTAAACCATCAGCAGGATTTTAAAGTCAATTCTAAATGGCACAGGTAACCAGTGTAGTGACGCTAAGACTGGGGTGATGTGCTCGGATTTTATTTTCCTGGTTAAGATTCCGGCCGCTGCATTCTTCACTCGTTGTAATCGATTGATGTCTTTTTTGGGTTGGTCCTGAGAGGAGCTGGCATTAAAAACCTCACCCTGGTTCCATTCCATCTGAACTTGTGTGGTGCTGAGGTGTCACCCGTTGCATGGCTACACTCTGGTCCCAATCTGGGATCCTGAGTTGGTTTGCCATGTGGTGGGCGCAGCAATGTGTTGTATCAGCGCGTGCTCCTAACCTCTCTCTCTGAGAGGAGTGCGTTACAGTAATCTAGTCGACTAAAACAAAAGCGTGAACTCATTTTTCAGCAACTTGCAAAGTTATAAGAGGCCTGACTTTTGTTGTATTTTTTAAGTGAAAAAATGCTGTCCTAGTAATCTAATTAATATGTGATTAAATATTTAGGTCAGAGTCAATAGTTACCCCTAAATTCTTTACCTCTGTCTTGACTTTCAAGCCTAATGATTCAAGTTTATTTCTAACTAGCAAAATACCCGCGCTTCGCAGCGGAGAAGTAGTGTGTTAAAGAAGTTATGTAAACATATATATACATATACTGTATATACATATCTACATATACACATATCTACATATACATATATATACATATATATATATACATATACACATCCACACACATTATATATATATATATATATATACACACACATATCAACATATATATACACATACATATACACACATACATACACACACACATACACATATATACATACATACATAGTGCGTTGTAACACGGGCTGTGATTGTTACATGGGAGGGAGACGACAAATCACAGCTTCCCGCTTTCTAATCGGGCCTGTGATTGGTGCTTTGACTGATGCCCAGATCCCACAGAATCTCCCCTTAGGAGAGGCGTTAGGCAAGTGTAATTGAATAGCGGTGCTGCAAGTTTAGCTTTACACCTGTTTTTAAGGCTTATTGACTGAAAGGGGCTTTCATGAAAAAAGTTAGGGCTTTGCTACAGGATACACCCTCCACAAGTTAAGGAAGTAAAAATAAAGGTATATATTTCTGTTTTATTTAAACCTTTTAAGTTTGTATGCGGGTGGTATGGTGTCGCAGTGAAAGGTGCCAGTTACGAGACCCGGGTTCGCTTCCCTGCGTGGAGTTTGAATGTTCTCCCCGTGTCTGTCTGGGTTTCCTCCGGGTACTCCAGTTTCCTCCCACAGTCCAAAGACATGCAGGTTAGGTGCATTGGCGATTCTAAATTGTCCCTGGTGTGTGGGTGTGTGCGGGTGTGTGCGCCCTGCGGTGGGCTGGCACCTTGCACAGGGTTTGTTTCCTGCCTTGTGCCCTGTGTTGGCAGGGATTGGCTCCTGTATTTAGGATATAGCGGGTTGGATAATGGATGGATGGACATTTGTATGCATAGCCCCATTTGCCCGTTTTCGTTTTTTTTTTTCTTCAGTAATATTTCAGCAAACCCGGAGCTTGTCAGTTCAAATCCTGGTACTGACACCACTGTGTGACCCTGAGGAAGTCACTTCACCTGCCTGTGCTGCAAGAAACAAAAGTAATGTAACAAATTGTACCTCAGATGTTGCAAGTTGCTGGAATAAAGGCATAAGTAAAATAGATAAATATGTATTATACACATAGGAACTATTCATTTATTTTCAGTTAAGTCATCTGCAGCAAACCTTTATTAATGAGGGTTTCTCCTTTTTAGATAGTGCAAACTGTTTCTTCTTCATTGACGTTTACTCTTGGAGAGCTTTTTTCATTTCATTGAAAATTAAAGCAGCAGCTGCCAAAATATGTAGCTGTCTTATTAATTTTTCAACATTGTGTAAAATAACTTTATAAAGTAACATAAAAGGTTTAAATACTGGTTATCCTTTTACACTAAAATATTACTAAAGAGATACAAAAAAAGTAAAATGCATATGTTGTTTTTCTTTAAGGAGATTAAATATTACTGAAGAAAGAAAAAAAAAAACTAAAACAGCCAAATGGGGCTATGCATACGAACTTAAAAGGTTTAAATAAAACAGAAATATATACCTTTATTTTTACTTCCTTAACTTGTGGAGGTTGTATCCTGTAGCAAAGCCCTAACTTTTTTCGTGAAAGCCCATTTCAGTCAATAAGTCTTAAAAAGAGGTGTAAAGATATTGACAATAAGCTACGCAAACCTGCCAAGACATGGAATCGTTTAAATCAAGGCGCGAGTCGAAAAACACCATCCCATACTATTAGTTAACGATTAACACATTTCTATATGTATTGTAAGCATACAATACAACTGATAATATGTTGCGCTTATTTATCTGGTGTACCGACATTTTTTACGCGTTTAACGGCTGAAATCCAACGTGGTTTGTGCCCTTCAGAATGAAAACAGTTTGCATTTACCTTTTTAATAAAAGGTGAGCTTTTAAGCCTGAGAAATCACCCCGTAAATGCACACGTTTAATTGCACATGTGTTAATATGTATGCTTACACAGTATTAAAAGACACTCAACAATTAACGTCATTTACCTTCGTTCATGCATTTGAGTCGTGCTGTAAGTCTCTTCCTTGTTTTCAGTTCACGTGATTATGTAGGAGGCGTGATGACGTGATACGTGACTCCGCCTCCTCCATTAGAGTATATGGACAAAAA
Organism: Erpetoichthys calabaricus; assembly: GCF_900747795.2. NCBI lineage: Eukaryota > Metazoa > Chordata > Cladistia > Polypteriformes > Polypteridae > Erpetoichthys > Erpetoichthys calabaricus. The sequence goes on from NC_041405.2 coordinate 156,049,005, forward strand.
AGAGGTTCCAATTATGACCATTACGCGAATTTCAAAATGAAACCTGCCTAACTTTTGTAAGTAAGCTGTAAGGAATGAGCCTGCCAAATTTCAGCCTTCTACCTACACGGGAAGTTGGAGAATTAGTGATGAGTGAGTGAGTTAGTCAGTCAGTCAGTGAGGGCTTTGCCTTTTATTAGTATAGATACCCTCACCATATCCATTTTCTTCTTATTTAGTTTGAGAAAATGGCTGCTCATCCACTCATAAACACAAGAAAGACATTGTGTCAGTGAATCAAGAGAGTCGGGGTCATCAGGTGCTACTGATAAATACAGTTGTGTGTCGTCAGAATAGCTGTGGTGGTTCACGTTATGCCTTGAGATAATCTGACCTCATGGAAGCATGGAGATCGAAAAGAGCAGCAGACCCAGGAGAGTCCCTTGTGGACCACCATATAGAATATCAGTGGTCTTTGAAGTGTAATTACCACAACTAACAGAGAATTTTCTACCCATTAAGTAAAACTCAAACCAATTCAAGACCCTGCCAGAGAGGCCCACCCACTGACTAACAGGAATATTGTGATCAGTTGGTATCAAATGCGGCACTCAGATCTACGAGGATGAGATCAGATAGTTGGCCTCTGTCTGCATTCACCCACAAGTCTTTGACTACTTTAACGAGTGCAGTTTCTATACACTGTGACAATAATGAGTCAAAGACATCATAAAGATTTGGGGCAGCCACCCGTATATTGGTTTCCCAGCTGTAAAAGTTGAATTAGAGTATCATGATGTGCATAGAACAGAGTCCAAAACAGAACTGATTATCAGAGACAAAAATGGAGGCTTTTAAGGCCCGTAAAGGAAGTGACGTCATCAAAAGGGCCTGAATCTGAAGTGATTTCTTCTGGACCGGAAGTGACGTCAGCAAAGGGCCCAGCACCAGAAGTGATGTGCTCTGGACCGGAAGTGACGCCAGCAAAGGGCCCCCACACCGGAAATGACATCTTCTGGACCAGAAGTGACGTCCTCAAAGGGGGCAGCACCGGAAGTGATGTCTTCTTCACCGGAAGTGACATCAGCAAAGGGCTCGGCACTGGAAGTGATGTCTTCTGAGGCATCAGAACCTTGCAGGATTTCCGGGAAAGTTCTGTAGGGAACTGAGAAAGACAGTCATCGCACTCTGTCACCCCCTGGTCGGATGTTTTATTACCATTACTCAGACCCTTTAGCTGCCTCCTACTCGCACGTGTGTGACAACTGTGAGAGGTCGTCCGAACACCATCAGACAGACACCAACACTTTATAAAACACAGGTGTTTATTTAGTGTAAAGCCCACACAGCACACAGTGCCTATCCACGGGCTTCTCTCTTCCTCCTGTCCCTGGAGCTTCGTCCTGCTCCAGCTCCCGACTCTAGCTCTCCGACTGTAGGAAGGCAGCCCCCTTTATAGTCATCCGGACGTGCTCCAGGTGCTCGCTGAAGCTCTTCTGGTGTGGTGGAAGTGCCGCATGAGCACCCGGAAGCACTCCGGGAATTGCTGGAAGGTCCTTCCTCCACCTTCCCAGATATGACGGAAGTGTAGATCTCCTGGGCTTTATGAGGCTTGAGGCGCCCCCTGGTGGTAGCCTCCCTGCTACTTCCCTGTGGTCCCCTTGTTATCCAGGGCGGTTGCCCCCTCGTGGCCCGGGGGACGTATAGATCCCCTTCCGGTCCTTCCAGGCGTCCCGGCTGGATCTGCCCCCTAGCTTCCTGCCACACAACACATGTATTTATTTCTCCTCTGTCTCATCCTCTCTCATAAGTGAAGAATCATCTGAGAATTTCTGCACGTCCCTTCACTCCAGCATGTCATGTCCGCCTCCCGGCTGAGACAGGGAGTGACTTCATCAGTCCATCCATGCTGCCCTTCACATTAACTTTTGGATACTTTTGATTAAAAAAAGGCGCAAAACCTGCAAAACATTATTCAAATTAGGGACAGGAATCCTTGGTATTAGTATTGGCTTTGACTTTTTGACACAATCTCATTTTCATGCTTCATATACAAAAGAACACCATGCTTGCTTACCTCTTTTGCCTACTCCTAGTTTTAATTTGTAAATTGAAATAAACCTTAGCTGTTTTCCACAGTAGGTGCTGTTGGCTCATTAGGCCTTCATATCAATGAATGGACAGACAAGCATGGACGCTGATGGAGGAGCGAAGACCCGGCACAGGGGGACCGACGGCCATTCACGCGCACTGATGAGGAGGAACATTCATCTGTAGGCCATCCACGCAGCATCGAAAACTCTCATTGGGCTAAGCAGGCATAAAATCGGCCTGTGTTTCCGTGAACAATAGCAGAGGTAATGATGCATCTACTTTCCCATCATAATCAGCTCTTCTGCTTCATTTTCTTCAAGCTACATGACCGTTGCTTATTAGCACTACAAATTAGGCAACTATTTAGCAGCCATAAAACAATTGTACTTTTGATGCTGTATGGCGAGTTCAAGGCCCAGGGCAGATCTTCAGGCCAGAAATCAAAGGGTCAACAACGTCTCCATAACTTTAAAAGCCGACTTCAAATCAGCTCAGTGTGCAGACTTCCATTTTTATTTTCTATCCGTATAAATCAATAGAAAAGGAAAAACAAAAGAAACCGAAAAAGGCTGGTTAAGTCTGACAATGACATTAAACCAGAGGGAATGGTGGACACTCGGGAGGAAGCAAAAATCATTACAGGTGACCTTTACGAAATTCTGGAGCAGAGAGGCGGCTGATGAAATTTAATGGAAACAAATGTAAAGTTTTACATGCCGAAGAAATGCCCTGAGTACAAAGTTGAAGATGTGACACCGATCAACGAGAAGAGAGAGAAAACTGACCCCATTTGTCTTACTTCTAGCCCCATGCCAAATGAGGAAAGCCACACACGGAAATAAATGAAATTGACGTGCTGTGTGATGTGATGGACGGCCGGCAACTCATCCCAGCCGACACATCCGGGCCGCTAGATGGCGTCTCCCCTGCAGCATAGAAGTGCCCAGGAATCCCGCAGGGCACCATGGGAGATGAAGTTCGGTTTCACAGCCCTGTTGGGAACCCTAGGGGCCACCATGGCACTCTGCAGGAAGACAAGGGGATTTTTATTTCTCGTATATCCCGGAAGTACTCCCAAGTCACGGGGATGGAAGAACTGAAGTACTTCCTGGCTGAAGAAAAATATAACTCTTTATCTATGGAATCACGTGGACTGAAGGAGAGGAGCACTTCCGGCTCAAGGACTATTTAAAAGACTGTGGGAAACCCAGCAGGAGAGCCGGAGTTGGGAGGAAGTGTGACGGAACTGCTGGGAGGAGAGGAGGATTTATTGTTGTGATTATTGATTATTATTGTGTATTGTGGGAGTGGAGGTGCTTTGTGCACATTATTGTAATTATTAAAATTATTACTGGGACTTTTACCTGGTGTTTGGACGTGTTGTCTGTGGGTTTTACGGGGCAACAGCGACCCCTAGTGTCACAGTGAAAATGGCGCACTGAAAAATAAGGAGCACGGAGTTATGGGAGGAAAATCTCACGAGCCACATCAGACTAGTGAGATGTTTGAGCGTGGTGGGCAGAATTTTGGACTTTAAAAAAAAAAACCTCTCTGAATTTGTTCAGCATTGAACCTTCATTAAAATTAAATTAAATTAGCGTCAGGGGTAACTTATGAATAACATTTAGGACATTAGAACAATTTAGATGAGAACAGGCCATTCAGCCCAACAAAGCTCGTCAGTCCTATCCACTTATTTCTTCCAGTTTTGAAAGTCCCTAAAGTCTTACTGTCTACCACACTACTTGGTCACTTATTCTAAGTGTCTATCGTTCTTTGTGTAAAGAAAAACTTCCTAATGTTTGTGTGAAATTTACCTTTCACAAGTTTCCAACTGTGTCCCCGTATTCTTGATGAACTCATTTTAAAGTCACCGTCTCGATCCACTGGACGAATTCACATCATCATTTTAAACACTTCAGTCAGGTCTCCTCTTATGTCCTTTAAAGGCTCAGCTCTTTTAATCTTTCCTCCTAACTCATCCCCTGTAGCTCTGAATCAGCCTTGTTGCTCTTCTCTGGACCTTCTCTTGTGCTGCTGTGTCCTTTTTCTAGCCTGGAGACCCAAACTGCACCCAGGACTCCAGATGAGGCCTCGCCAGTGTGTTATAAAGCCTGAGCAGAACCTCCTGTGACTTGTACTCCACACATCAAGGTGCTATATAACCTGACAGGCTGTTAGCCTTCTTAATGGCTTCTGAACACTGACTGGAAGTTGATAGCTTAGAGTCCACTATGACTCCTAAATCCTTCTCATGAGGTGGACTCTCGATTTTCAGACCTCCCATTGTGTATTCAAACTTCACATTTTTACTTCCTATGTGTAATTCTTTACATTTACTGACATTAAATTTCATCTGCCACAAATCTGCCCATGGTGGCACAGTGGGTAGTGCTGCTGCCTCGCAGTAAGGAGACCTGGGTGTTCGCTTTCCAGGTCCTCCTTGCGTGGAGTTTGCATGTTCTCCCTGTGTCTGCGTGGGTTTCCTCCGGGTGCTCCGGTTTCCTCCCACAGTGCATTGGGTGCATTGTCGATCCTAAATTGTCCCTAGTGTGTGTGTGTGTGTGTGTGTGTTCCCTGCAGTGGGCTGGCACCCTGACCAGGATTTGTTCCTGCCTTATGCCCTGTGCTGGCTGGGATTGGCTCCAGCAGACCCTTGTGACCCTGTGTTAGGATATAGCAGGTTGGAAACTGACTGACTGACATTCTAACCCGGCCACTAACCTGGCACCATTATGGCTTGTTTGCTGTGTCTGTGTGGGTATTAAAGTGGTAGCTTCCATTTGAATAAAGACCCTGACTGTGCCTGTTGTGATGAAAGTAAAGTTGGTTTTCCTGAAGCCTGTAGACTCAGCGTCTTCTCTCTTGGGCGCAAGACAGTGACTCACCTGTAACAATATATACATTATATATATACAGTATATACAGTATGTATATATAAATATACGTATATTCTGAACACCATCAGACTAACACCATCACTTTATCAAAACACACATTTATTAAATGAATAAAGTCCTACCCAACACATGGTGCTCCCAGCACCAATCACCCTCCTCATGGGCTTCTGTCTCAGTGTCCGTGGACCGCCTTTCCTCTCTTCATGGGAGATTTGTCCCGCTCCCGACTCTAGCTCCCTGATTGGAGTGAAGCGGCCCCTTTTATTTCCACCCAGATGTGCTCCAGATGCCTGATGATGCTCTTCCGGAAGCATTTCCTGGTGTGGCGAAAGTGCTGACCTTACACCTGGAAGCACTCCGGGTGTCCCTGGAATGTCCTTCCTCTACCTTCCCAGGTGTGGTGGAAGTGTTGATCTCCCGGACTCCACGACGCTCGGGGCACCCACTGAAGGTGGCCACGGGCCCCAGTGGGTTTGAGCCTCCTTGCTCCTTTCTTGTGGTACCCTGAACATCCAGGGTGGTTGCCCCCTCGTGGCCCGGAGGACATATAGACCACCAGCGTCCCAGCTGGGTCTGGCCCCCAGCCTCCTGTGACAATATATATATATATATATATATATATATATATATATATATATATATATATATATATATATATATATATATATATAGGGCGGCACGGTGGCGCAGTGGGTAGCGCTGCTGCCTCGCAGTTGGGTGATCTGGGGACCTGGGTTTGCTTCCCAGGTCCTCCCTGTGTGGAGTTTGCATGTTCTCCCCGTGTCTGCGTGGGTTTCCTCCGGGCGCTCCGGTTTCCTCCCACAGTCCAAAGACATGCAGGTTAGGTGTACTGGCGATTCTAAATTGGCCCTAGTGTGTGCTTGGTGTGTGGGTGTGCTTGTGTGTGTCCTGCGGTGGGTTGGCACCCTGCCCAGGATTGTTTCCTGCCTTGTGCCCTGTGTTGGCTGGGATTGTCTCCGGCAGACCCCTGTGACCCTGTGTTCGGATTCAGCGGGTTGGAAAATGGATGGATGGATGGATATATATATAAATATATATATATATATATAGTGGTAGCGCTACTGCCTCGCAGTAAGGAGACCTGGGTTCGCTTCCCGGTTCCTTCCTGCATGAAGTTTGCATGTTCATTCTCCCCGTGTCTGCATGGGTTTCCTCCCATAGTCCAGAGACATGCAGGTTAGGTGCATTGGCGATCCTAAATTGTCCCTGGTGTATGCTTGTAGTGTGGGTGTGTGTGTGTTCTGTGGTGGGTTGGTACCCTGCCCGGGATTTGTTCCTGCCTTGCGCCCTGTGCTGGCTGGGATTGGCTCCAGCAGACCCTCGTGACTCTGTGTTAGGATATAGCAGGTTGGAAAATGACTGACTGACTGACAAATCTTCTCAACCCTGTCTGCTATCCAAGTCCTTCTGTAATGATTTAACGGATTCCAAATTATCTGCTAATCCACCTATCTTGGCATCATCTGCAAACTTAACCAGTGTCACAGATGGCAGGGGTTCTTGTCTGGCTGGGACGCCTCTTCATTCTATGGATCAGGGGAAATAAGCCTGGTCAGGACAGTACCTCCCCCAGAACGCTAGATGGTAGTGCCCCCTGGGTTGCATCGGGGCCACGGGCATGGAATTTTAGAACTCAAGCCTGTTGGGATCCGTAGCCTCCACCGGGGGCGCTGCAGTGGTTCCTGAGCTCATATGGATTCTTCCACCACACCTGGAGGTGGGTAATCAGACACCTGGAGCACTTCCAGGTGGGCTATAAAAGGAGCCAGCAGCCACCACTCCGGGAGCCAGAATCGGGAGGAGGGAGACAAAGCTTCCCGGAGAGGAGTGGAGGAGATAAAGAAGAAAAAAGTATTATTGTGTTTTGGTGCTCGTGTTTGTGGAACTGTGTTGCGCCTTTGGGAACGGGGAAGGCGTTGCCCACAGGCAAAGAAAAATAAAACATTTACTTGTTTAATAAGTGTGCCTCCCGTGTCTGTCTATGTGTCTGCTTGTTACTTTTATTCCTGTCCAAATTATTTATAGATATTAAAAATAGGCAGCGGCCCCACCACTGACCCCTGCTGGTCACCACTCTTAACATCAGCCAATTCTGATGAGGTTCCTCACACCATCACCCTCTCCTTCCTGTGTCTGAGCCAATTCTGCACCCATCTACACACCACACCCTGAACTGCCACTTCTTTTAGTTTGATGCCCACCCACTCATGTGGCACCTTATCAAATGTTTTCTGAAAGTCCAGATTAATAATCTCATAAACTCCACTCTGATTGTCTCCTTTTCTTGCTTCCTCATAGAACTCCAGCATGTAGGTAAAACACGACCTCCCTCTTCTGAGCCTACGCTGACTGTTCCTAATAACTCCTGCCTGTCCTTGCCAGGTGTTGCTCAATCTTCTCCTTAAAAATTCCTTCCATTAATTTTCCTCTGATGCATGTTAAGCTTACTGGTTTATAGTTACTTGGATCTGCCCAGTCCCCCTTTTCACAGTGCATCCAGAAAGTATTCACAGCGCATCACTTTTTCCACATTTTGTTATGTTATAGCCTTATTCCAAAATGTCTATATGTCTATATAAGGTCCCACAGTTGACAGTACATGTCAGAGAACAAACCAAGCATGAAGTCAAAGGAATTGTCTGTAGACCTCCGAGACAGGATTGTCAAAAGGGACAAATCTGGGGAAGGTTACAGAAAAATTTCTGCTGCTTTGAAGGTCCCAATGAGCACAGTGGCCTCCATCATCCATAAGTGGAAGAAGTTCGAAACCACCAGGGCTCTTCCAAGAGCTGGCCGGCCATCTAAACTGAGCGATCGAGGGAGAAGGGCCTTAGTCAGGGAGGTGACCAAGAACCCGATGGTCACTCTGTCAGAGCTCCAGAGGTCCTCTGTGGAGAGAGGAGAACCTTCCAGAAGGACAACCATCTCTGCATCAATCCACCAATCAGGCCTGTATGGTAGAGTGGCCAGACGGAAGCCACTCCTTAGTTAAAGGCACATGGCAGCCCACCTGGAGTTTGCCAAAAGGCACCTGAAGGACTCTCAGACCATGAGAAAGAAAATTCTCAGGTCTGATGAGACAAAGATTGAGCTCTTTGGTGTGAATGCCAGGCCTCGTGTTTGGAGGAAACCTGGCACCGCTCATCACCAGGCCAATACCATCCCTACAGTGAAGCATGGTGGTGGCAGCATCATGCTGTGGGGATGGGAGACTAGTCAGGATAAAGGGAAAGATGACTGCAGCAATGTACAGAGACATCCTGGATGAAAACCTGCTCCAGAGCGCTCTTGACCTCAGACTGGGGCGATGGTTCATCTTTCAGCAGGACAACGACCCTAAGCACACAGCCAAGATATCAAAGGAGTGGCTTCAGGACAACTCTGTGAATGTCCTTGAGTGGCCCAGCCAGAGCCCAGACTTGAATCCCATTGAACATCTCTGGAGAGATCTTAAAATGGCTGTGCACCGACACTTCCCATCCAACCTGATGGAGCTTGAGAGGTGCTGCAAAGAGGAATGGGCGAAACTGGCCAAGGATAGGTGTGCCAAGCTTGTGGCATCATATTCAACAAGACTTGAGGCTGGAATTGCTGCCAAAGGTGCATTGAGAAAGTATTGAGCAATGGCTGTGAATACTTATGGACATGGGATTTCTCAGTTGTTTTATTTTTAATAAATTTGCAAAAACCTCAAGTAAACTTTTTTCACGTTGTTATTATGGGGTGTTGTGTGTAGAATTCTGAGGAAAAAAATGAATTTAATCCATTTTGGAATAAGGCTGTAACATAACAAAATGTGGAAAAAGTGATGCGCTGTGAATACTTTCCAGATGCACTGTATGTAATGGGATGATATTTACCATTTTCCAGTCCTTCAGAATCTCTCCAGGAGTTTAAACAAGGAGCCCAGATAAGAGTCACCAGTGGAGCTCCTCCAGGGTATACCTGTGAACTGTTAGCCTTTATCACTGGCGGACCTTCATTTTAGGGGCCCTGAAAGCTTGAGCTGTTATGGGGGTCCCTTCACAACCAGCAATGAGTTCTGGGTAACCTCTGCTATCTTCTTCAATGGGGTTGTTCCACAATTGATCACGACAAAGTTTATTTTATTTGATACTTTGATAACCTTTTTCATTTTGATTTTTAATTACTAGGGGGCTCAGCCCCCTGCTCATTTCACCAGTTAACCTTTGGGGTGGGCACTGGGCGCCCAATATCTCATAGCTGGGCCACTCGAAGGGCGTTAGAGAAAGCAATTTATGTGTGGCAGAAGAAAGACGGTTTGATGCTTAGTTATTATAGACACAAAATCAGTTACTGGAGTGTTTTGATACAGCGATCTATTTTAAATGCCAATGGATAATAAAACATAGTAAAAAATAAATGGAAATAAATAAAATGTAATAAAAAGTAAATGAAAAATTAAATTACATTAACGCCTCACCAAAAACAATATCATGAATTGCTTTATCTTCTAACTCACACTCTATAAACGTTACTTATTTTTTGCATTTCTGTTCGGGATATTTTTCTCTTTTTCGTTTATTGGACGATTCTCTTTGTTCTTGATTGTTCTTTTTTTCGATTGTTCATTATCAGCTCTTGCTGCTCTTTTTTTTATTGTGATTTAAAATTCGACGTTCTTGAACAGTTAATTTGCTGTTCTGCCTTGCCATTATAAGCAGACTTCTTCGGTATTGTGTCTCTTCGAGAGAATTTTTTGGGTCCCACTGGTTTGACTTTGTGTTCCTCATGGAGTCCTGAATGAGGCACACGACCTGCATTGTGAGGGGGGCGTCAGTTACGCCACTATGGCCATGTGGCATGATTACCTGAGGGTGATCCTCATTATTGAGAACCCAAGTGTCTGGACCCCCACTTAACACCTGGCTGTTGCAGATAGAGGGTCATTTCCAGTTGGTTGGACTGGACCGTGTGTCTGCCTTTGCCAACCAGAAACCTGAGCTGTTTCATCATGTGATGGGTGTGGCAAAACTCTCGTCTTTTTGACGAATGGGTGGTTGCTCATGAAGTTCCGAGTGAGGCACATGACCTGCACTGTGAGGGAGCGTCAGTTACAGCACTACGGCCATGTGGCACCATTACCCGAGGGTGATCCTCATTGTTGAGGACCGAAGTGGCTGGACCAGGACAAAGGGACTCCCAAATAACTCATGGCTGTAGCAGATAGAGGGTCATTTCTAGAGGGTGAGACTTGACCACATGTCTAGCTGGGGGGGGGGGGGTTGCCAACCAGAATCCCAAGCTGTTTCGTCATGTGGTGGGTGTGGCAAAACTCTCGTCTTTCTGCCAAATGGGTGGTTGCTCATGAAGTTCCGAATGAAGGACATGACCTGCATTATGAGGGAGTGTCAGTTACGGCAATATGGCCATGTGGCATGATTACCTGAGGGTGATCCTCATTATTGAGAACCCAAGTGTCTGGACCCCCACTTAACACCTGGCTGTTGCAGATAGAGGGTCATTTCCAGTGGGTTGGACTGGACCATGTGTCTGCCTTTGCCAACCAGAAACCTGAGCTGTTTCACCATGTGGTGGTTGTGGCAAAAGTCTTGTTTTTTTGATGAATGGGTGGTTGCTCATGAAGTTCCGAGTGAGGCACATGACCTGCATTGTGAGGGAGCGTCAGTTACAGCACTACGGCCATGTGGCACCATTACCCGAGGTTGATCCTCATTGTTGAGGACCGAAGTGGCTGGACCAGGACAAAGGGACGCCCACATAACTCATGGCTGTAGCAGATAGAGGGTCATTTCTAGAGGGTGAGACTGGACCACATGTCTAGCTGGGCAGGGTTGTTGCCAACCAGAATCCCAAGCTGTTTCATCATGTGGTGGGTGTGGCAAAACTCTCGTCTTTCTGCCGAATGGGTGGTTGCTCATGAAGTTCCAAATGAGGCACATGACCTGCATTGTGAGGGAGTGTCAGTTACAGCACTATGACCATGTGGCATGATTACCTGAGGGTGATCCTCATTATTGAGAACCCAACCGGCTGGACCCCCACTTAACACCTGGCTGTTGCAGATAAAGGGTAATTTCCAGCAGGTTGGACTAGACCATGTATCTGCCGGGGGGTGGGGGGGGTGGGGGGTGGGGTGTTTGCCACCAGATACCAAGCGCTATTTCATCATGTGGTGGGTGTGGCAAAACTCTCGTCTTTCTGCCGAACGGGTGGTTGCTCATGAAGTTCCAAATGAGGCACATGACCTACATTGTGAGGGAGTGTCAGTTATGGCACTACAGTCATGTGGTGCGATTACCGGAGGGTGATCCAGCTTGAGAGAGACAAGATGTTCCACGCGCCTACTCGGATGGGACGCCTCAAATTGGGACCCGAGTGCTGCCATACAGCAGGCGAAGCCTCAGCACCATCACCAGTTCTGATCCCCGACAGTCCTGACCCCCCATTGGCTTTCCGACGGTTTTCACTCTTCTGGGGATGAGGCTCCCGAGGGCTTTCCCCCATCCCCTTCGTAATGCAGCAGCCTTGCTACTGATACCATATATGAACGTCATATCAGGACAGATCGAGATTCCCAGAGGGTGATCAGGCTCGCAGGACCCTCATTGTAGAGGAACTGAGAGGCTGAACAAGGCCGGGGGGGACTCCCACTTAACACCTGGCTGTGGCAGATAGAGGGTCATTTGCTGAGGGTGGGACTGGTCCGTTTGTCTACCTGAGGGGGTTGCCAAGCAGGATCCTGTGACGTTGCGGGTTCTGCTCCAAGCTCCCATCTGACTCTTGGGGAGCTCTGGAACCCGACACCGTCAGTAATGTCACCGATGAGCTAGACAGTGAAGACATCAACAATGAAGCAAGGGGATGGTGCAAAAAGTGCAGAGTGCTTTTATTTAAAAACAAAACCAAAAACAGCATCCAAATAAATAAGTGCAGTGTCTCAAATAGTTCTTAAATAAATAATCCATTAAAACAGGTGAACTGTGGAGGTTAAAATAAATAAATCGTTTTTTAAACGAGATTAAAACAATGGCCGGAAGCAGTCTTGTCTTAAAACTCCGGTGCTTTCTTCTTTCTACTGGCAGCTCCCCTGGTTCTCGGATACGGGCTCCGCAACAGGGGAGTCACCCTACCAGAAAATGCAGCTTCTTCCTATTCTGGTCCGGTAGCCTTCCGATCCCCGGCTACGTAAGGCCCCAGCCGGACTGAGACTTGGGTTCTCAAGGTGCTCACGCTGGGGCTCAACACGACCAAAGCCTCCTCGACTGCTACTCCCTTTAATGGAAAGTCATCTCTTCTGCCAGTCACTCCAGCTCCTCAAAACTACTCAGCTGGAGCGACTGCTTGAATCTGCCCCACCCGAGCCATCCAAGAGTTGGCCAAACACTCATCCAGGGCTCTCCTACCAGCTGCATTCAACCTTCAACGAGCCAACTCTCGCTCGCGCTCTCACTTGCTCACGCACCGGTTTTCTCCTTCCTGCTGCCTTCTTCTTCCTTAACCTCCATTCCCATTCTTTCCTTTTTTCTCACCCCTTTCCGCCTCGCACTTCTACAATATATTACGGGAACGTGGATCCGGTGTGGCGATAAGCAGCACCCGGCTTCAATCACGGATGCGTCTTAGAAGTGCCACACTCCCTCTTTAAGACGCGAGTGTGGCGATTATCTATTTAAACCTGGCCTTTTTAATTTGAGCTGTGGACCCGCTATACCACAGATCCCGAGCTGTGTCGCCATGTGGTGGGTGCGCCAACGCACTGTATCAGTGCCCAACTTGACCTGACCTGATTATAAGCAACTACATTGAAGCGTAGTACTAAGTACTAAGAGAGTCATGGGGTGCTGCGGAGAGAGAACGGGCACAGTAGGAGTAATGATTGGGTGAGCCGTGTGGAGGGTGTAGTCAAGGCAGAATAACGTGGACACAACGGAAAACATCTCTCTATTAGAAACGAAAATCTTGAGACAAGACAAGACTATTACCAAGAGATTATTTTCAAGTCCCGTCCTCCTCTCCACCATTTCCGGTTCACGGCCATCCCCCATGGTCCTCTAACCTCTCATTCGTGTGAATACTTTTGTCAGACACAGTTCCTGCTCTCCCAGCTGTTATAAATTTTCACGTTTTCCTCACTTTAAGTTCCCAATTAAAGAAGACTTATTATGTCCAAATCTTATTGAAGAATTTTATCAACAGAAGAAATAAGTACACAGGCGATCCTGGCACTGAGAAACGATGAAATCAAACAAATTAATTGTAGATCAGTTACAAAGCAAAATTGGTTAAATGCGAATCAATAGACTATGCTGAAACAGTTGGTGGTGATGGTGTGGAAGATGAAAACATCAGCTTACACGTAGAATATCTACAACCGTTAACACCATCTGGTCTTCCACTGGCCAAATTACTGTAGAAAGAAAGATGAATCGTAATGTTATTGCGTAATTTATGTCTGAGTGATGGGCTATGCAATAGGACAAGATTAATTTTATTGAAAATTGGTCGAACAATTCTGACATGTAAAATTTTAACAGGCAACAAGAAAGGTAATGTAGTCCATCTTCACTAATGATATTAGACACCAAAGGAAATCTTGATACGTTTACAGTTTCCCGTTAGAATAGCTCTTACTATGACAATTAACAAATCACAGGGACAAACATTCAAAAAAGTCGGTTGATTTATTAGAGAGAAAGAAACGAAATTCATTCACAGGCAGTTATACGTTGCGTTGTCACGATGAAAGTCCAAACATGGAATTAAAATTCAATGCGATATTGACAAAAAGTTAATTAAAAAAATTGTTTTTACTGAAGTTTTACAGTAAAAGTGTAAGTTTAAAAAGTAACTGCGTGTTAATTTCAAAGTCAAACAGAACGAAAACGTGTAAAGCAACGAGTACCTTCTAACGCAACAGGAAACATAATTTTCTTCAATTTATTATGTTTTACTATTTTTTACTATGGTTAATTACTTGAGGTAGTTCTATTATGCATATGTAACAATTCCCATGAAAATAACAATCTGTTTAAATTGTACATCCGCTTCCCCATATGCGAGCGGCAGAGCCGTGAAGTGGCTAGCGTGTAGCACCCACCCGGGGATTGGCGAGCGAAGTGAGTAGGGAGGCGGAGTTTTTAATATATTAGTCAAGTCAAGTCGGGGAGCTTGCACTGGTACAGAGCATTGCCGCATCCCCCTACATGATGAAACAACTCGGGATACCAGTTGGCAACCCCCCCAGGCAGACACGCGGTTCAGTCCCACCCTTCGGAAATGACCATCTATCTGCCGCAGCCAGGTGTTACGTGGGCGACCCCTTGGCCTGGTACAGACACTCAGGTCCCCAACAATGATGATCTTACGAGCTGGATCACCCTCAGGGAAACACGCCACATGGCCGTAGTGCCGTAACTGACGCTCCCTCACAATGCAGGTCATGTGCCTCATTCGGGTCTCCATGAGCAACACAAAGTCAAACCAACGGGACCCAAGGATTTTCCGGAGAGACACAGTACCAAAGGAGTCCAATCTTAATCTCAGGTCACTGGATAGCATCCATGTCTCGCAGCCTTATAGCAAGACAGGAAGGACCAGGACTCTAAAGACTTTGTCCCTTTGTAGAGATATCAGGAGTGCCTCACACCCCTTTCCAGCGACCTTAATATACAGTGCATCCAGAAAGTATTCACAGCGCATCACTGTTTCCACATTTTGTTATGTTACAGCCTTATTCCAAAATGGATTAAATTAATTTTTTTCCTCAGAATTCTACACACAACACCCCATAATGACAACGTGAAAAAAGTTTACTTGAGGTTTTTGCAAATTTATTAAAAATAAAAAAAACTGAGAAATCCCATGTCCATAAGTATTCACAGCCTTTGCTCAATACTTTGTCGATGCCCCTTTGGCAGCAATTCCAGCCTCAAGTCTTGTTGAATATGATGCCACAAGCTGGGCACATCTATCCTTGGCCAGTTTGGCCAATTCCTCTTTGCAGCACCTCTCAAGCTCCATCAGGTTGGATGGGAAGCGTCGGTGCACAGCCATTTTAAGATCTCTCCAGAGATGTTCAATCGGATTCAAGTCTGGGCTCTGGCTGGGCCACTCAAGGACATTCACAGAGTTGTCCTGAAGCCACTCCTTTGATATCTTGGCTGTGTGCTTAGGGTCGTTGTCCTGCTGAAAGATGAACCGTCGCCCCAGTCTGAGGTCAAGAGCGCTCTGGAGCAGGTTTTCATCCAGGATGTCTCTGTACATTGCTGCAGTCATCTTTCCCTTTATCCTGACTAGTCTCCCAGTTCCTGCCGCTGAAAAACATTCCCACAGCATGATGCTGCCACCACCATGCTTCACTGTAGGGATGGTTTTGGCCTGGTGATGAGCGGTGCCTGGTTTCCTCCAAACGTGACTCCTGGCATTCACACCAAAGAGTTCAATCTTTGTCTCATCAGACCAGAGATTTTTCTTTCTCATGGTCTGAGAGTCCTTCAGGTGCATTTTGGCAAACTCCAGGCGGGCCATGTGTCTTTTACTAAGGAGTGGCTTCCGTCTGGCCACTCTACCATACAGGCCTGATCGGTAGATTGCTGCAGATATGGTTGTCCTTCTGGAAGGTTCTCCTCTCTCCACAGAGGACCTCTGGAGCTCTGACAGAGTGACCATCGGGTTCTTGGTCACCTCCCTGACTAAGGCCCTTCTCCCTTGATCGCTCAGTTTAGATGGTCGGCCAGCTCTAGGAAGAGTCCTGGTGGTTTCGAATTTCTTCCACTTACGGATGATGGAGGCCACTGTGCTCATTGGGACCTTCAAAGCATCAGAAATTTTTCTGTAACCTTCCCCAGATTTGTGCTTCGAGACAATCCTGTCTCGGAGGTCTACAGACAATTCCTTTGACTTCATGCTTGGTTTGTGCTCTGACATGAACTGTCAACTGTGGGACCTTATATAGACAGGTGTGTGCAGGGCCGGATTTTCCTAAAGGCTAACTAGGCTTCAGCCTAGGGCCTCAAGATCAAGAGGGGCCTACATTCAAATTGTTAGCAAAATTTTATTATCTCTCATGTAATTTACAAACTTAAAAATGGAAGGTGAAAGGGCCTCATAAGTGGAATAGCCTAGGGCCTCTTTTCATATAAATCCGGCCCTGAGTGTGTGCCTTTCCAAATCATGTCCAATCAACTGAATTTACCACAGGTGGACTCCAATGAAGCTGCAGAAACATCTCAAGGATGATCAGGGGAAACAGGATGCACCTGAGCTCAATTTCAAGCTTCACGGCAAAGGCTGTGAATACTTATGTACATGTGCTTTCTCAATTTTTTTATTTTTAATAAGTTTGCAAAAATCTCAAGTAAACTTTTTTCACGTTGTCATTATGGGGTGTTGTGTGTAGAATTCTCAGGAAAAAAATGAATTGAATCCATTTTGGAATAAGGCTGTAACATAACAAAATGTGGAAAAAGTGATGTGCTGTGAATACTTTCCGTATGCACTGTATGAGAGATTTTATATTGAATTACACTATATTTATTACTATTACACTATTATTATTTATTATTACTAATAATAAAAAACTTCTCATACAGTACATACCTGAAGTTTTAACAATAAGAAGAGAGAGAAAAAAGGTGTGGGGATTTACCCTGAATGTTATAAGACAAGGTAAAGCTACCAACGAGTAATCAATTAAGACTGAGTCCAAACAGAACAGAATGGGGAGGAGAGGTGCACAGCTTTTATTGGTGGTGTGAAGGAAATCGTGGGAAGTGGTGGAAGTGAGGTCATTAGGGAGCATGGTCTGAACAGGAATGCGGAGGTTGGTGCTGGTTTAGCTTGGATTTCCTTCTGTTGATCTGTAGAAGAGGGACAAAAGAGGTTAGTGCACTTTGTGAACCCCGAGCTGACATCTTATCCTCAGTTAAACCCTTTGACTGCCTCCTATGCACACGTGTGTGACTCAATGTAGACGAAAGTCACTTCTGGGGCCCCTCCAGGATTAGGGACCCTGGAGCTTCAGCTTCATTCGTTTCATAAGAGACATAGGAGACCCTGGCCTTCATCATTTAAATTCATTACAGTTACATTTATTTGCTTGGTTGATGCTTTTACCCAAAGTGACTTACAAGAGAGGTCAACAGAATTAAGTAACATCAATTTGGAGACTGTTTGGGAACAAGTGTGACAGGACAAGGTGACAAAATCAATTTCCACAAGTGAAACGCTCAAAACAAAATGTGAGTTAGAATTTCTAGATTTAAAAAACTGAACAACTAGTTAGAAATTCATCAAACAAATTGAGGTTGTCAGAGTGTCAAATGAAGGTGGGCTGCTCATTCCACCAGCCAGGAGCTACACTTGTAAAGAGTCTGGACTGAGATTTGACACCACATAGAGGTGGCATCACCAGTCACCGTTCATCAGCAGATCTGAGTGGTCGAGAAGGAGCAGAGGACCTCAGCAGTGTCTTCATACATACGACACACAGACCTACTGACTACTCTGTAGGCAAATATCACGGATTTGAACTTAATAAGAGCCACTACAGGAAGACAATGCAGGATCTGAAGAGAGGAGTGACATATGGTTGAACACCAGATGTGCCACTACATTTTGAACCTCATGCAGTGACTTGGTGACACAAGCTGGAGCTCCTGCCATTAGAGAGTTGTGGTAGTCCAGACACAAAAAGCCTGAATCAGTAGGTGTGCTGAATACTCCATCAGATATGCTTTTATCTTGCAGATGTTGCACAATGTGAATCAGCAAGACAGAGAGATGACATCTGGTCATTGATCACCACCCCAAGGGTGCGTAACAGCTTAGTTGGTGCTACCAATAATTGGTCAGAGTGTATAAGTCCAGCCATGACGAGACCAGAGCCTGGACATTAGAAGATCAGAACAGTCTAGACGAGGATCTGGTGGTTGACAGTGTCAATAGCAGAGAAGACATCTTGTAGGATGAGTACAGATGACAGACTGGTAGCTCTGGCCTATCTATCTATCTATCTATCTATCTATCTATCTATCTATCTATCTATCTATCTATCTATCTATCTATCTATCTGTCTGTCTGTCTGTCTGTCTGTCTGTCTGTCTGTCTGTCTGTCTGTCTGTCTGTCTGTCTGTCTATCTATCTATCTATCTATCTATCTATCTATCTATCAGAAGACATGTTGTAGTATGAGTACAGATGACAGACTGGTAGCTCTATCTATCTATCTATCTATCTATCTATCTATCTATCTATCTATCTATCTATCTATCTATCTATCTATCTATCTATCTATCTGTCTATCTATCTATCTGTCTGTCTGTCTGTCTGTCTGTCTGTCTGTCTGTCTGTCTGTCTGTCTGTCTGTCTGTCCATTATCCAACCCGCTATATCCTAACTACAAGGTCACGGGGGTCTGCTAGAGCCAATCCCAGCCAACACAGGGCACAAGGCAGGAAACAAATCCTGGGCAGTGCGCCAGCCCACCGCAGTCTATCTATCTAAATCTTTTAAATTCAATTTTGTCCCATCATCAAGCAACACTCAAGACCCCTGAATGACTAAGCAGAAACAGGATTTTAGGAATTTCTGAAAATGTTAAAAGTTAAATCTCACATTGACCCACCCGAGTATTCAGACCCTCTGCTTTGTCTCATGTGTATCCCACTCTATTGGTCATCACTGAGATGTTTCTGCACCTTGCTTGGGGGTCCACCTGTGGTCAATTAAAGATTCAATGCAAGATTCTTCTCATCATATTCAGAAGCAGGTACATAAAATGTTTGATTTATATTATAAAAATTTTTACAGGGTCGTTAATGTCCCATTTATAGAGCCAAGTGGAATTCCTCCTTGCATGAAGTAGTAAACTCATCGCCATTCTCCGGCACCATAATCAATGAGTACAACTTCCTCACCTCAAAGTGTCTCTCTTCTTTACCTTACAAGCCCCCGACTGTATTTACCACGCTGCTCATAACAGCACTCAGTGCTGCCGTTCAGTCAGCATGATGTGATTTCCTCACTTAGATGGTTGCTGTTTATTTCCTTAATACTTTAACTTTATTGCCAAGCAACGTAGTTGCTAGGGATTTGTCACAGTGCTACCTGCACAGCCACTGTCACAATGATGAAGCCACACAAAAACAGCAAAAGACAAAAATACAAGAAATGACATCACATCCCAAAATCTTGAGTTTAAATCAAAGGCCAAGACTACAGGAGTCTCGGGACACAAAGCATGTCGAGAATTATCGTGAGAAAAAAGGGAGCAGGAGAAGATTAGATGGAGAAGAATCGCAGTCAGAATGTTAGTGAAGGTTAAAATGGCCTGAGCAACAACATCAGCAAAGGTGAAGTGAAGTTGGAGTCACAGAATACCGAAAAGAGATGAAAACTGCAACACCAACACCTAACACTGAGGCCTGCGTGAACATAAAGTTTACTAGCACCAGTGAGAAGGAGCTTTTGATCTACCGAGGGACAGCTCGAAAATACAAACACATCCACAGTTATCGTCCCAAGCTTGATGGCGCGGTCACAATGATCACTACTAGGGCCATCGCATAAATAATGAAAATCAAGATGATAATAAAATAGAATATAGAAATAATAGAACATTCAAAACATAAGCAGATCTCCTCTTGTTTTGGAAACACAAAGGGAAAAAAATGTTTTCCTAACGTGGACAAGAGACAAAGGTGTCAAAAACAGGTCAAAACTAGGAAACTAAAGCAAGAACATAAATCAAAAGTCACAGTTGAAAGGCCCAAGTTGAGGATCAAAACCTGGAGATTCTAAAAATTCTTTACAAAAACCCAAGACACACAAAGTTCATTTTGGAATCTGTCAGCTCAGATAATGAAGTGATCTTGCTGAATGAGTTTTAATTCCAATGTGTGTTCAGACAGGGGTCACGATCTCCGAAGACTCATTAATAGAGAAGCCAGAGCAGCCCCCAAAACCACAGTACAAAACAGCACCAAACACACCTATTTAAGATGGTGGCAAAAATATTATATAAATAACAAAATTTTAAATGTAAAGTCTAACAACAGATGTGTGATCTGCAGTACTGAAAACCTCTCATCAAATTGTAAGATAACCGCAAAAGAATGAGGGAAACGTAGAAAAATTACAAATAAGAAGGTGAAGGAAACGCATCCGTCCTGCTAATGGTGGAGAGTTAGCAGTTTTAGAAAGACGTTGGACCGGAAGATTAAACTAGGAAGGTAAAGATAGTGCTGTCGCAACCAAACGGGAATCGAAAATCAAATATGTGTATTAGCTTTGATATTGAGAGTTTAACACACACATTATCTGATGTTACAGTACACAGCTGGCACACGGCTGTGGATTATTTATCACCGCCGTATGGAGCTCAGGACCGACACACGTTGGTAAACGCTGCTGACGCTCGTCGACACATGAAGTGTCGTTACATGGAAGACACATTTGTGAAGGTCACTAACAACACTCCGGTGTCTCTCTGGCTTCCTGGCAAGTGATTGGCTGAATTGTGGGAAAGCAACTCTGACATCTGTGAAGAGCAATCAGCTGAGGTGAACTTCAGTTGGTGGTTAAATTTATTGGTGGGGAACATCACTGATGTAGTCAACGCCTCGTTGTGACACTGGAGGGACTGAAAGAAGTTTAGAGAAATTCACAAGTGTAGGCGATACGCTCACAGGCTCATAACGTAAATATCGAAATGTTCAGTAAGTAAGTTTATTAAACATGTTCAGTAGTGGTAGTAGTGTTTGATTTATATTATTATCTTTATTATTTTACTTATTAGTAGCAGTAACAGGAGTAGTAATAGTAGTACTAGCATTAATAGTTGTATTTTATATTTATGTCTTTATTAGAAGTAGCAATAATAGTATTAATAGTATTAGTATTAGTAAAGGTATTTTAATTCATTATCTTTATTATTATTATTAAGAGTAGTAGTTGTTGTATTTGATATTATCTTTATTATTACAATTATTATTAGTAAAAGTAGACTTGGTAGTAGTCATAGTAGTAATTGTATTTAATATTATTATTAACAGTAGTAGTAGTTGTATTTTATCTTTATTGTTATTATTATTAGTAGTAGTAGAAGAAGTAATATTTGTATTTTATATTATTATCTTTATTATTATTATTTTTAGTAGTAGTGGTATTTTATGTTATTATCTTTATTATTAGCAGTAGCAGTCATAGACTTGACAGCAGTAGTAGTATAAGTAAAAGTTGTAGTAGTATTGTTATTTTATATTATTATTATTATTATTATTAGTGGCAGTAGCTGTCATTGGATTTTATATTATGATCTTTATTGTTATTATTATTACTATTATTATTATTAGCAGTAGCAGTAGTAGTTGTTGTATTTTATATTAAGATCTTTATTGTTATTATTATTATTACTATTATTATTCATAGTTGTAGTAGCAGTAGTAGTTGTTGTTGTATTTTAAATTATTATTATTAGCAGCAGTAGTAGTTGTGTTTTACATTATCTTTATTGTTATTATTATTAGTAATAGTAGTTGTTGTATTTTAAATTATTATTATTATTAGTAGTAGTAGTAGTAGTAGTAGTAGCAGTTGTTGTTGTTGTATTGTATATTAAGATCTTTATTATTATTATTATTACTATTATTATTCGTAGTTGTAGTATCAGTAGTAGTTGTTGTTGTATTTTAAATTATTATTATTAGCAGTAGTAGTAGTTGTGTTTTACATTATCTTTATTGTTATTATTATTAGTAATAGTAGTTGTTGTATTTTATATTATTATTATTATTAGTAGTAGTAGTAGTAATAGTAGCAGTTGTTGTTGTTGCATTTTTTATTATTATCTTTATTATTATTATGTTTTAGTAGTAGTACTGGTATTTTAGGTTATTATCTTTATTAATAGTAGAAGTAGTCATAGTCATGACAGCAGTAGTAATAGTAGTAAAGGTTGTAGTAGTGTTATTTTAGGTTATTATCATTATTATTATTATTAGTGCCAGCAGTAGTAGTTGTTGTTGTATTTTATATTATTATCTTTATTGTTATTATTAGTAGTAGAAGAAGTAGTAGTTATCCATCCATCCATTTTCCAACCCGCTGAATCCAAACACAGGGTCATGGGGGTCTGCTGGAGCCAATCCCAGCCAACACAGGGCACAAGGCAGGAACCAATCCCAGGCAGGGTGCCAACCCATCGCAGGTAGTAGTTATCATATTTTATATTATGATTATTGTTATTATTATTATTATTAGTAGTAGTAGTAGTAGACTTGGTAGTAGTAGTAAAGGGTGGTCCAGATATAACTATGCAACTTTTAATGCAATGCAATGCAATAATTGCATAGTTAGATCTAGACCATGCTATAGTAGTTGTTGTATTTTTTATTATTATCTTTATTATTGTTATTATGTTTTAATAGTAGTAGTGGTATTTTAGGTCATTATCTTTATTATTAGTAGTAGTAGTCATAGTCGTGACAGCAGTAGTAATAGTAGTAAAGGTTGTAGTAGTATTATTTTATGTTATTGTCATTATTATTATTATTAGTGCCAGTAGCAGTAGTTGTTGTTGTATTTTATATTATTATCTTTATTGTTATTATTATTAGTAGTAGAAGAAGTAGTAGTTATCATATTTTATATTATTATTATTAGTAGTAGTAGTAGTAGTAGTAGTAGTAGCAGTTGTTGTTGTTGTATTGTATATTAAGATCTTTATTATTATTATTATTACTATTATTATTCGTAGTTGTAGTATCAGTAGTAGTTGTTGTTGTATTTTAAATTATTATTATTAGCAGTAGTAGTAGTTGTGTTTTACATTATCTTTATTGTTATTATTATTAGTAATAGTAGTTGTTGTATTTTATATTATTATTATTATTAGTAGTAGTAGTAGTAATAGTAGCAGTTGTTGTTGTTGCATTTTTTATTATTATCTTTATTATTATTATGTTTTAGTAGTAGTACTGGTATTTTAGGTTATTATCTTTATTAATAGTAGAAGTAGTCATAGTCATGACAGCAGTAGTAATAGTAGTAAAGGTTGTAGTAGTATTATTTTAGGTTATTATCATTATTATTATTATTAGTGCCAGCAGTAGTAGTTGTTGTTGTATTTTATATTATTATCTTTATTGTTATTATTAGTAGTAGAAGAAGTAGCAGTTATCCATCCATCCATTTTCCAACCCGCTGAATCCAAACACAGGGTCATGGGGGTCTGCTGGAGCCAATCCCAGCCAACACAGGGCACAAGGCAGGAACCAATCCCAGGCAGGGTGCCAACCCATCGCAGGTAGTAGTTATCATATTTTATATTATGATTATTATTATTATTATTATTATTATTATTATTAGTAGTAGTAGTAGTAGTAGTAGTAGTAGACTTGGTAGTAGTAGTACAGGGTGGTCTAGATACAACTATGCAACTTTTAATGCAATGCAATGCAATAATTGCATAGTTAGATCTGGACCATGCTATAGTAGTTGTTGTATTTTTTATTATTATCTTTATTATTATTATTATGTTTTAGTGTAGTAGTGGTATTTTAGGTCATTATCTTTATTATTATTAGTAGTAGTCATAGTCGTGACAGCAGTAGTAATAGTAGTAAAGGTTGTAGTAGTATTATTTTATGTTATTGTCATTATTATTATTATTAGTGCCAGTAGTAGTAGTTGTTGTTGTATTTTATATTATTATCTTTATTGTTATTATTATTAGTAGTAGAAGAAGTAGTAGTTATCATATTTTATATTATTATTATTAGTAGTAGTAGTAGTAGTAGACTTGATAGTAGTAGTTATAATAATAATTGCATAGTTAGATCTGGACCACCCTATAGTAGTTGTTATATTTTATATTATTATCTTTATTGTTATTATTATTAGTAGTATAACATGCTTAGCTGCAGGTGGATGGTCTCTTTTGAAGTGCAGGTGGTCTTTCTGTAGGAGTTAACCTGCCATATTTAACGTCTAAGTCGCAGCCGACAGAGTTGTTGAAGTAAAGGAGTGATATACTTGTAGAGTTTCATATCAGAGAGACCTCGCTCATTTGAATTCTGTACATACAGCGAACTCTCGATTCTGTGGGAAGAAACACCACCGAGAACACCATTACAGTCGCCAGGATGTAATAAAAGAATGAATGAGAGTCTCAGCTGCACTGTATGTCACCAACACTCAGAGCTGGGATACGTTTTTATAAAGGAAAAAAAAACAAGCTGTGGCAATAATGTTCTTAATATAGGATTTGAATAAGAGTGTGTAATCGAAGAGAGCGCAAAGAGCAGACACTTCTTTAAAGCAGGAAAAGTAATAAAACCTGAAAACACACAGAGACTCAATCATTCAATCTGAGATCGGCACTGAGAAAGCATCTCAGTTTTACCACCATTTGGCTTTAAACGATTACATGTCCTCCATGTGTTTGTTTCATTAAGATGAGAATTTTTAAACTTTGTTTTGTTTTTTCACAATGCAATCTTGACATTTTTTGTGTCTTCACAACCCATTGCTTGACAACTGCCCTGATGATCCTCATAATTGGGGGACTCCCCGCTTCGAGAGTCGTCACTGGTCATCAGTGTTGGGGGGATGGAGGATGATTGTTGGACGTCAATTGTTCAATAAACCCGCTGCAACCTACCACGACCCTCCTTGCAAAGCATCCGCAACACGTTCCGGTAAAACGCAAAATGGATTGCAACCCACAAGCAAAGTTTAAGAACACCGGCATTAAGACAACAAATCAGATTATTAGAGATAATACATGGCGTGAATATGAATTAGTGTGTAATCTGCATAATGGGGGAAATGTAATCCGTGACAGTGGACAGTCTGACTAAGAGGAAACACATTAGCATGGGACCCTGTGGAACACATTTTAAATCTCAAAACTCGGTGATCAGGCTGGAAGTCAAACTTAAATGTTTTTTCTTAGGTGACTACGTTGATTTAATTAATTAGATTTGTTTAGATTAATATCAAGGGGAAATTCAGATAGGCATAGTGAAATCTTTACGTGTTCTACAACTCTGCGATAGTCAGTCTAGAGTGCTGGGCCAGGACCTTCATTTCAAGAGAGGCCCAAAAAAATCAATAAGCTTATTAAGAAGACAGGCAGAGTTACAAGAAGCCCACTGGACCCGCTGGAGGTGGCAGTGGAGGAGAGAAAGATGACGCATTTGATGGCCATTATGAACAATTCTAACATCCTCTCTGGGACCCACCAGCAAAATGGGGGCAAGAAACACCTCTGGGACTCCTTCATACCTACAAGCATATACATTTTTAATATTATATTATTGATATTATTAATATCAGTGGGACTGCTGTTTGATATTTAGCCAAGTCAGTGGTTTGTTTATTTCTTGTGTGTTTGAGGCATAGAGCTATTTTACTTTTGTTTGATATAATAGTTATCTATCTATCTATCTATCTATCTATCTATCTATCTATCTATCTATCTATCTATCTATCTATCTATCTATCTATCTATCTATCTATCTATCTATCTATCTATCTATCTATCTATCTATCTATCTATCTATCTATCTATTATATAGTGCCTTTCCAAAATCTTTTAAATTAATTTTTGTCTCCTCATCAAGCAACACTCGAGACCCCAGAATTACTAAGCAGAAACAGGATTTAAGGCATTTCTGAAAATGTTGTCTATCTACCTAGTGCCTTTCATATCTATCTCTCAGCCTAAGTAAACATAATGTGATGTAATGCAGCATAAAATAACATAGCGTAGCATTGCATAACTTATCATAACAGAACATAATGTAATTTAACATAACCGAGCCTATCTCAGCATAACATAATGGAACATGACATAAAATAATGTAATGTAATGTAACATATGTCACGCGTGTGTGCTTAGGGGACAGATGAGGTCTCTGGTAATGGTACTTCCCCACCTTTCCTGGGGTTGGCGCTGTGTCCTAATGCCTTTCTCTCTTCTTCCTCCCTCTGCAGTCCTTTTAATTGACAGCTAGAGCACCACTAATGTCACTTCCAGTGTCTGCCCTCCTGGACCCACCTTTTCTTACCTGAAGTCCTCAGAACCAGAAGACCTGTCATCTTAGATAAGTTCTCTTCTGATCCTATGTCTAAAACAACCTTTTTGCAATTTTTGCGTGTTTTTCTTATGCTTTTATTCAAACAATTATACCGGGTTACCAGGGTGGTATGCCAACTGTTTAGCATAGTCTTGTCCCTCTCTTACACATAAAATAACATAACTGAGCATTATATAATATAATAAAACATCATAACATAATATAATTAAGTATAACATATCTTAATAATTGTATATTTTATTTATATAGTGTCTTTACCATTTGGAACACAATGTAATTTATCTATTATATAGTGCCTTTCATAATCTATCTATCTATCTATCTATCTATCTATCTATCTATCTATCTATCTATCTATCTATCTATCTATCTATCTATCTATCTATCTATGATACAGTGCCTTTCACATCTATCTATCTATCTATCTATCTATCTATCTATCTATCTATCTATCTATCTATCTATCTATCTATCTATCTATCTATCTATCTATCTATCTATCTATCTATCTATCTATCTATCATACAGTGCCTTTCACATCTATCTATCTATCTATCTATCTATCTATCTATCTATCTATCTATCTATCTATCTATCTATCTATCTATCTATCTATCTATCTATCTATCTATCTATCTATCATACAGTGCCTTTCACATCTATCTATCTATCTATCTATCTATCTATCTATCTATCTATCTATCTATCTATCTATCTATCTATCTATCTATCTATCTATCTATCTATCTATCTATCTATCTATCTATCTATCTATCTATCTATCTATCTATCTATCTATCTATCTAAAAGTTCAAAAGTGAAATCTCACATTCACCCAGTTATCAGACCCTCTGCTTTGTCTCAGGTGTATTCCACTCTGTTGATCATTGCTGAGATGTTTCTGCACCTTGTTTGGGGTCCACTTGTGGTCAGTTCAAGATTCAATGCAAGATTCTCCTTATCATGTTCATGAGCAGGACACAAAATGTTTTATTTATATTATAAAAATGTTTAAATATTTATCTTTCATTTGTCCAGGCAGTGTGGTGTAGCTGTTAAGGCTCTGGACCTCAAATTGTGAGTGTTGTGGGCTCAAATCCCACTTCTGACACCTGTGTGGCCCTTAACAAGTCACTTGACCTGCCTGTGCTCTAATTGGGAAAGCCAAAAGAAATGTAACCAATTGTATTATAAATGTTGAAAGTCACATTGGATAAAGGTGTCAGCCAAATAAGTACATTTAAATTTATCTATTATATGGCGTGTTTCCTATCTATCTATCAATCTATCTTATAACTAAAATTGTTTGTGATTTGCCATCTACATACAATGCATATGTTTCTGTTATGTGCCATTTGGTATGGCATTTGTAAAATGTGTTAATGTGTGTGACGTCCCATCTGTTGGAATGACAAATACAATGCATGTGACTCAGTTATGTGCCATTTGGTATGGCATCACAAAAAATCAAACCCAGTGATCAGGCTGGAAGTGAGACTTAAATGTTTAATATTTAAGATTAAATGTTGGAATCAGAAATATAATACGTATGCCACTGTTATATACCATTTGGTACAGGATGTGTAAAAGCAGTGTTATGTTTGTGATGTGTTATCTATTGGAATGACAAAGGCAATACTGTACACGTGACTTGGTTATGTGCAATTTGGTATGTCATTTGTAAAAGCAGTGTTAATGTGTGTGATGTGCCATCTGTTGGAATGACAAATTCAATGCCCTTAATAGTTAAAAATGTTTGTGACATGCCATCGATGAAAATGACAAATGGAATACATTTCATAACTAAAACTGTTTATGATGTACCATCACAAAAAAGAGAAAACAACAATGATCAGGCTGAAAGTCAAACTTAATTTTTTTTAACATTTAACATTAAATGTTGTAATGAGAAATACAATGCCTGTGTCTGTTATATGCCATTTGGTATGGGATTCATAAAAAAAATGTGTTAATGTCTGTGATGTGCATTCTGTTGGAATGGAAACTGCAAAGCATTTTATTTCTACAAATGCTTGTTTATGTGCCATCTGTTGCAATACATTTCATTACTACAATTGTTTGTGCTGTACCATCACAAAAAATCACATCCAATGATCAGGCTCAAAGTCAAACTTAAATGTGTTTTTAACAAGTAACATTAAAAGTTGGAATGACAAATACAATGCCTATGTGTCTGTTATATACCATTTGGTATGGGATTTGTAAAAAAAGGTGTTAATGTTTGTGATGTGCCATCTGCTGGAATGAAAACTGCAATGCATTTTATTTCTATGAATGCCTATGATGTGATATCTGTTGGAATGATAAATGCAATGCATTTCATTACTGAAATTGTTTGTGATGTGTCATCTGTTGGAATGGAAACTGCAATGCATTTCATTAGTAAAATTGTTTGCGATATACCATCACAAAAAAATCAAACTCAGTGATCAGGCTGGAAGTCAAACTTAAATGTGTTTTTAACAAGTAACATTAAATGTTGGAATGACAAATACAATGCCTATGTGTCTGTTATATACCATTTGGTATGGGATTCGTAAAAAAGGTGTTAATGTTTGTGATGCACCATCTGTTGGAATGGAAACTGCAATTCATTTTATTTCTACAATTGCTTGTGATGTGCCATCTGTTGTAATGACAGAGGCAATACATTTCATTGTTTAAAAGGACACTCAGACAGACACACAGACACTTATACTTTTGTTATGGTGGATAAACCAGGAAATGCAGCTGAGGGTCATCCACTATTATTTGGAGTCAAGTAAAGTAGCCTTCCTTCTTTCCAGGTGGTCCACAATGTCACATGCAACATGCTCAGCCACTCCATCTTTTCCAGTTTGTTTATTCTCCCTTAAATTTATGTTTCTAAATTGTGGACGCTGTCCTGCCAGGCTCTTACACTTGTCAACATATCAGAAATGAGCCCCTCCGTGGTGCAGATCCAATTATGTAAAAAGAAAAAAATCCACACATGCAGATCTTCATAGACAGAAACATCGCTCTGCTCCCCCCCACCTACCCCCCCCAAAAACAATGGATGGCACTGCCAGTGGCCGGGTGATCTGGTCGAGTTTCCTCAACTGCAGCTGCCCACTTCTTTTTTTTTTTTCCTCTCCGAGCCGAGGTCCTGCTCCCCCGCAGACAGCTGCGTCCGTGATTTCCATTCCTCAAAGATGCAGTTTGCCAGACGCAATATTTTAATAAAAGCACATCCTAATTAGTTACGAGCCGTGCTGATCTGTCACTTTGATTGCCAGGAAAATCGTTTCTAATTACAGGTTGGGAAAGGGAAGCGGCCACTCTGATTGTGATGTTGTTCAGCGACGGGCCGCTCAGCAATGAGTCTTCCGAAAAAACTGTTATCACGGGCCAAATGAATGCGTCATTTAGTCATTAACACCGGTGACACTTTTTACTTAGAAGAAGCAAATTTACAGGATCTCATCAATCACGCACTTCTCTCTCTCTCTCTCTTCGGCTTTATTTATTTATTTTTTGAACAATGTCCTCCGCCGCCCTGGGAGAGACGGCCAGCATTCTGCTCTACTGCTTGGGCAGGAGAAAAGAAACATCGAGAAAAAACAGAAAAACGCAAAGGAAGGAGGCCGAAACGCTGGCACCAAATAGGTCGTGTCAGCAATAACAATGTAAAGAGATCAAGTGCAGTGGACAGACGTTGCTGGCTCATTACCTAAAGCAGGTATCTTAAGACGGATGGCTTTGCTTTAGCCGCTGTTTGCTGTGAAAGATGGACTTGAGCCGATCCCATTTTTCTTTGTATCCCAACCTGGAAAGAGAAAAAAAAAAAAAAAAAAAAAAAAAAAAAATATATATATATATATATATATATATATATATATATATATATATATATATATATATATATATATAAGATGGTGTTGCGGTGGTCTCTATGGCAACGGTCTAACAAATCTCAGGTGAGAACTAGAAAATTTGCTCGCCTTGAGTGCCTCTCACATATGTTTGACCCAAGGGGACAAGAAGGGACACCTCCTTCTGGGACACTCCTGTTTAGGGGCTGGAGGAGAGCCCCCTGCTGTCTTACTTGAAGGTAAAAAAAAGACTAAGGGGGCGACGCTGATTTGATATCAGACAACTAGCCATCAAAGAGAGCTTGCTGATACCAAATGAAACACGGAGGGAATATTTAGAGCAGGGGTGTCCAACTCCGTTGCTGGAGGGCCGCAGTGGCTGCAGGTTTTCATTCTAACCCTTTTCTTAATTAGTGACCTGTTTTTGCTGCTAATTAACGTCTTTTCAATTAATTTTAATTGATGGGACTTAGACCCCTTAGTTCAGGGGTCCCCAACTCCGGCCCTGGTGGTCCGCAGTGGCTGCAGGTTTTCATTCTAACCCTTTTCTTAATTAGTGAGCTTTTTTTGCTGCTAATTAACTTCTTTTTAAATTAATTTTAATTGACATAATTCAGATCCCTTAGTTCAGGGGTCTGCAGCTCTGGGCCTGGTGGTCCGCAGTAGCTGCAGGTTTTCATTCTAATCCTTTTCTTAATTAGTGACCTGTTTTTGCTGCTAATTAACTTCTTTTTAAATTAATTTTAATTGATGGGACTTAGACCCCTTAGTTCAGGGGTCCCCAACTCCGGCCCTGGTGGTCCGCAGTGGCTGCAGGTTTTCATTCTAACCCTTTTCTTAATTAGTGAGCTTTTTTTGCTGCTAATTAACTTCTTTTTAAATTAATTTTAATTGACATAATTCAGATCCCTTAGTTCAGGGGTCTGCAGCTCTGGGCCTGGTGGTCCGCAGTAGCTGCAGGTTTTCATTCTAATCCTTTTCTTAATTAGTGACCTGTTTTTGCTGCTAATTAACTTCTTTTCAATTAATTTTAATTGATGGGACTTTGACCCCTTAGTCCAGGGGTCCCCAACTCCGTCCCTGGTGGTCCACAGTGGTTGCAGGTTTTCATTCTAACCCTTTTCTTAATTAGAGACCTGTTTGATCTGATAATTAACGTTGTTTAAATTAATTTTAATTTATGTGACTCAGACCCCTTAGGCCTTACTTTTATACTTCACGTGACGCGACGTGTGCTCCAGCGGACGCTACTGCTACACAAGCATTGTACTGTTTATATTTGCGCGTGTACTTTATGTAAATCTGGAAGATTCCAACAGGTGGCAGTGCGAGATATCATCATGGCGAGCGCAGGTTTGGCTTCACTGTGTTGTGAATTGCCTGAAACATCTAATAAATTCCTGTTCCACGATATCTCTGAAAAGGATGTTTAATGATTAAATCCATCAGTCCGAGGATGCGCTCATTCCAGCAAGCATCAGGCACAAGACAGAAACAATCCTTGGATGGGGCGTCTGCTCATCGCAAGCTGAACACACACACACACACACTGGCGTCATTTCAGAGTCACCAAATCCCCAAACCTTCATGTCTTTGGAAGGAAACCGCAGCTCACGGTGGAAACCCACATGCAAACTCCAGGCAGGGAACACCAGGGACGTGACTCCATACTGAGAGACAGCAGTGCTACTGTGCCGCCCCCCACACGTGTAATTATTAACAGTATTCATTATTTAACGACTTTTCTGTAACGTACATACTTTAATGCATTTCATCATGAGAGTGATATCAGGTATAAATCTAAGGACTCTAAATGTGCAGAGAGCTGGAATATCATAAATGTGATGTGTTCTGTGTGGCGATCACTGCCTGCCGTGGCTGTCAGAGCCAGAATCACATAGCGATTAACAACTGGGTCGGTTTAAAGATGATGTTTACGATGCTCTAATTTAATGATAAAATAAACTACGAGGTTAAAGTGGACATTTCAAGATTAAAGCCGAAATTTCCACTTTAATCACACAATACACCTTTTCACCGTGTCCTTAATTTTTTTTGTCTGTGGCTCAAATACGCCGCAGTACGTTCTGATGCTGTTGTGAAGGTGCAAAAAAATAAAGGACGGCACAGAAGACGGTATGTGAGACTTTTAAAATGTATTGTGTCATTACGATGGGGAATATGCGACGCTTGAATATAAAAGCACCACAAATGCATTTGCATGTCGGTATTTTGCTTCAACCACATCGAACGATTCATCAAATATCGTAGCAGGCACAACGACCCTCAAAGCGGTTTTCTGTCACATGTAGATAGTAAACAGAGACTCTGACGTCACGTTCTGATTTTGATCGCACTGCGCCCCCCCCCCCCGACTTTTTGCTGGGACTGCAACTCGCGCACTCATCGTGTTAATTTCTGAGGACGTGTTCAGCGGTCGCATCATATGCACATTGGGAATGCGCGGCAGCCATGATGCGTGATCATACGCGTTCTTTAACGAGCAGCCAAACAATAATGAAACACAAAACACACGCCCAGCTTACCTGAAAATAAAGAAAGGTGAAGGTCTCAGTTATGTTGGTCTGCTCAGGTCACCAAAACATCTTGATGGTGGTCTTAGAAAAAAACTGAAAATCAACAGTCTGCTGTGGCAGAACGAGAGCAGCAACAAGTCCTGATATTCAATAACGGCGCAAATTAACAGCAAGAATTGTCTTCTCATTAAGAAACTGGTTGGAGTGAATGGTCTGGAGTTTGAAATCCCAGTTTAGCTGGTCATCTGTTGGCTCGTTTCACATCTCATTTCTGTTTGGCTGCCATTTAAGGAAGAAACGAATCAACTCTGAGGACTGAAACCTTAAAAACAGGGTAATTAAAATAAAGGGAAAAGGAGTTAATTAGTAATGAAAACTGATCACTCATTAGGAAAAGGGTTAGAATGAAAATTTGCGGCCCACCAGGCCCCCTGATTTAGAGCGAGGCTTGTTTTGGTATCCGCAGACTGATAAGAAAACCAAACTTTAGCCGTTCTTTTATCCTGTCCTGTTGATTTCCAATTGGTCACAAGCCCCTGAGGCCACGCCCCTAGAAATCCAGGGTCGTGCACCTAACAACGGGAACTCAAAATGGCGGCGATAAGCAACTGAAATGGCGTCCGAGACATTGAGAAACAAAACACGGAGTGTAAACCATCAAGAATTCTTGAATTTAACCCCCCCACCCCACACACATTCCAAGTGTTAGGTAATAGTGCATAACACCAAATCATGGCACTTGAGTTCAGATCTTTCAAAACCTACCTTACCTTACTGTAAGTGCCACACAGGACGGATGGGCATACCCAACCAGGAGAGGAGACCCCGAGTCGGAGGGCTGAGAGGGAGAAAGGTGCCTTACCCGAACGAGACTCCACAGGTGGACAGACAGACCTCCCAGCCAAAGCAGAGCCCCAGGCAGACGGACGAGCGTCCTGACTAGATATATTTGTAGTACCTTCCCCGACCGGGATAAAAGGGAAGGTCAGGGAAGGACTGTCCCTTGATGGCAGTGCCCATTCAGAAATCTGCAGGGAATGCTAGGAATTATAGTCCGGTTACGCAGCCCTGCTGGGGTCCTTGGGTGCCAGAAGAGGGCGCTGCAGGGAGATTACACTCCCTGATATTTGGGACTTCTGTATAAAACGGAAGTGCTATTGCAAACATTAACGCTGGAGTCTACATCGATTACTTAGATTTCAACTCATCTTAGATGGGTAGCACACCAAGTATTTGCCTTAACAAAAGTATAAAGTTCTGTGTGTCTGTCTGGATGCTATGTCTCTGTCATTCCAAAAAAGATGTTGCAAAGTAAACATTTTTAGTAATAAAATGCATTGCATTTGTTATTCCAACAGATGGCACATCACAAACATTAAAACAGCTTTTACGAATCCCATACCAAATGGCATATAAAACAGAGACATATTCATTGCATGGTGCTCTGCAAATGTTAACACTGAAGTCTACATCGATTAGTTAGATTTCAACTCATCTTAGACGGGTAGCACACCAAGTATTTGCCTTAACTAAAGGATAAGTGTCTCTGTGTCTGTCTGGATGCTATGTCTCTGTCATTCCAAAAAAGATGTTGCAAAGTAAACATTTTTAGTAATAAGATGCATTGCATTTGTTATTCCAACAGATGGCACATCACAAACATTAAAACAGCTTTTACGAATCCCATACCAAATGGCATATAAAACAGAGACATATTCATTGCATGGTGCTCTGCAAATGTTAATACTGAAGTCTACATCGATTAGTTAGATTTCAACTCATCTTAGACGGGTAGCACACCAAGTATTTGCCTTAACTAAAGGATAAGTGTCTGTGTGTCTGTCTGGATGCTATGTCTCTGTCATTCCAAAAAAGATGTTGCAAAGTAAACATTTTTAGTAATAAAATGCATTGCATTTGTTATTCCAACAGATGGCACATCACAAACATTAAAACAGCTTTTACGAATCCCATACCAAATGGCATATAAAACAGAGACATACTCATTGCATGGTGCTCTGCAAATGTTAACACTGAGGTCTGTGTTGATCACTTAGGTTTCAAAACCATCTTAGATGGGCAGCAGAGCTGGTATTCACCTTAATAAAAGGATAAGTGTCTGTGTGTCTGTCACTTTGTCCATCCAGTTTCTATGTCTCTTTCATTGCAAAAGATGTCACATTACAAATGTTTGCATTTGTCATTCCAACAGATGGTGCACCACAGACATTAACACTGCTTTTAAGAATCCCATACCAAATGGCTTATAAAAGAGACTCATGCATTGCGTGGTGCACTGCAAAGGCTAACCCTGAGGTCTACATCGTTTACTTAGATTTCAATCCGGTAGCAGAGCTAGCATCTAAATAAAATGGAAATGCCACAAATCCAATGTAAATGCTACCTTGGCAATGATGCCACTATAATAGCAATGGAAAATAGAGAGAAAATTGATACAAAAATTGAAACTAAAGCAAACATGTAAAATGAATCCACAATGCCTTCCTGGCACTTTTGCGAATGTCAGTCATGACATAGTGGCATAGTGTAGATGGCAGGATTTTCTAGCGGAGCTTCTACAGCCATGATGGGAAGCCCAGAATAAGCAGTTGCATTTTTCTGGCACTCAGCTGTATCATATCTGATACTGTTGATATCATTAGCCTCTTTTCCAATTAGTCTTAATCTTGCTTTTTAAACTCCGAGCTCAAGTTTTTAGTGCTTTTCCACTTGTTTCCTCAGCTGATCAATCAGGGACAAGGCAATCTTCGAGACTTGTTAAAAACTATCGATCAGGTCCTTCACGCTGAAATAAAACATATCCTTCAGTCGCTGTAACTCGCCGCGTGCCTCCGTCTTTCAAAGGAAGATCAATGCTCTCCGCTCCCCTTTTTCCGCTACCTCAGCCCTTCTCTATCTGTCCTATCTTGACATTTCTGCTGCTGCTGTTGCTGCTGCTACCTCCTGTTAGGATGCTGGACTTTGAATTTGTCACCTTTTCAATTTTGTTAGCATTTGCTTTCATTTCGGTTCTGAGCTTTCGATTCATTTGGATTGCTGTTATTATTTGGGGATTTGGATTGATGGAGAACTTATTCCTGTAACTATTTTGTAGCTGCCCATCATTTGTGCAAATGACATTAATTGAGGCTGCTGTGACGGGTGAAACAGACCAAGGTAACCCAGAATGCCAGGGGGACGGGGGCCGCTCTGTTTAACTGGCACGACAAAAAATAATAATAAAGAGAACTTGCCAATGGGACAATATAAGGTTGGATGTGCAGAGCCTGCCGACAAATCACAAAAGCAATTATGGGAGTTCTGCTTGTTTTTATGGTGTCTGGGGCGGAAGGGGTGGAGCCAGCTCAAGGTGCTGTGGGCGGGGCTACAGAGCGTCACACACGTGTGCACAGCAGGCAACTAGAAACAGATTGTTATTTTCATGGGAATTGTTACATATGCATAATAGAACTAACTATTTTACATTACAGTGAGTAATTAACCATATTAAAAAATATAAATTGAAAGAAAATTATGTTTCACGTTGCGTTAGAGGTATTTGTTGCTGTTGTGATGTGAAATTTTGCATACAAGTTGATAAATATTTTGTATGTCTTTATTTGTAACTTAGGCAAAGCAAATGTAATGTTAGTGTTACATTAGTGAGAAGCATTCATGTTTACCCCCTTTTAGGACTGAATCTCTTTGTAATTTTACGACAGGGTCGGGTGAACGGCCTCATACCAGTTTGTCTAATATTTCTCTGCTAAAGTCCCTCAGTCAACCCCCATAGGAAAGCCAGGCGG
The DNA here is from genome assembly GCF_900747795.2 of Erpetoichthys calabaricus. Taxonomy (NCBI): domain Eukaryota; kingdom Metazoa; phylum Chordata; class Cladistia; order Polypteriformes; family Polypteridae; genus Erpetoichthys; species Erpetoichthys calabaricus. The sequence goes on from NC_041405.2 coordinate 156,085,282, forward strand.
CCTACCTGCCGAGCTTCACCTTAACACCTGGTTTGGGGGGCAGGGAGGGTATTCTGTCCCCCCGTTGGTCTGAAGTATGGCTGTTTGGAACTGCCTTGTATCAGAAGCCTTTAAGTACCATGACGCCCTATTGGCTGTAGAGGTTGAAATGAAAACCTATAAATTTTCTTGCTTTACCTCCCTCTCTCTCTCTTACTAAACTGATGATGGAGCATCTCACACATCATGAACTGAAAAGGACAACACAATGAAGAGCACAGCTCGGCAGCCATATTGAGACAGGCATGCGGCCCGTTCTGAACAAAGCTGACCACCAATGAGGCCTTAACTGGAGACATTTTAAGTAACTAACAAGTCCGTGTGCTGCCTGGAAGTTCACATCACCATTTATCAGGAGGTATGGTTGCCGATATTCAAATGTACTTTGCATATTGTTATTATTTACAGCTGCGTAGCTGTTCCCTTCCTTCAACATATCCAAAACTTTTACCTTTTCGGCAATGGTTAGCATCTTCGGTTGGCGCTTGGACATGGCCCCTGAAGCAGTAGCAGGAGAAGATCGTTTTTGGAGACATAACGAAGGGCTTGACTACGCACAAAGATAAACACAAAAGAGCACAAAAGCTAACTCTTTACACAGTGAAACACGTTGATGCTGAATGAGCGAGACGAGATTTCCTGGTGGCACACACGTGTGCATGGGAGGCAGCTAAAGGGCTTGAGTAAGGGCAGTTCCGAGTCATGCCGGGATGTGGCAGAGTGCACTGACTCTTTTTCTCCCTTTCCTGTAGACCATTCACGGGAGATTCCACCTGGCCCTCTTGACATCACTTCTGGGACCGAGCCTATGGAAGAGGAGGCCTTGCTGGCTCCGGCCCTTGTGATGTCACGTCCGGGCTCGAACCAATGGCTGAAGACTTTCATGAGCCAGACCCCTATGATCTCACTTCCTGTCTTCCCCTTTAAAAGTCTCCACCTTTTCCCTATTCCCTCAGTTCTATTTTGGACTCGGTTTTGTGCACAGCAGTGCTGTATCTACTTGTTCGACTTTGCAGCCAGGAAATCAATTATACGGGTGGCTGCCCCAAACCTTTCCATGACTCTGATTCAAGTTTGTGACACTGGCTAACGCAAAGGAGAACTGAATGCTGCTCTCCGTCGCTGAGCCAATCAGCACCAAGGAACTTAACCGCGTGCTCTGATTGGGTAGCTTCTCAGCCATCCGCCAATAACGTCCCTTGTGTGAAATCAACTGGGCAAACCAACTGAGGAAGTATGTACCAGAAATAAAAAGACCCATTGTCCGCAGAAATCCGTGAACCAGCGAAAAATCTGTGATATATATTTAGATATGCTTACATATAAAATCTGTGATATAGTGAAGCCGCGAAAGTCGAAGCGCGGTATAGCGAGGGATTACTGTATATAACAAGGTGCATGTGAGTCAAATGTGCAAACATGTGCAACACTGCAGAACAGAACACATATGTCAGATATCAGTCTGGGCCATGAGTGTTCAGGAGTCTGACTGCTTGGGGGAAGAAACTGTTACACATTCTGGTGGTGAGGGCCCAAATGCTTTGGTATCTTTTTCCCAATGGCAGGAGTGTAAACAGTGAATGTGAGGGGTGTGTTGGATCATTCACAATGCTGGTGGCTTTGCAAAGGCAGCGTGTGGTGTAAATGTCCATGATGGAGGGAAGAGAGACACCAATGATCTTCTCAGCTGTCTTCACTATCTGTTGTAGGGCTTTGCGATCCCTGACTGTGCAATTTTCAAGCCAGACAGTGATGCAGTTGCTCAGGATGCTCTCTATGGTTCCTCTGTAAAATGTTGTTAGAGTAGCTGGTGGAAGATGGGCTTTCCTCAGCCTATGCAAGAAGTAGAGGCACTGCTGGGCTTTCTTGGCTAAAGAGCTGGTGTTGTGGGACCAGGTGAGGTTCTCTGCCAGGTGGACACCCAGGAATTTGGTGCTATTGACGACCTGCACAGTTGAGCCGTCAATGTTCAGTGGCAGATGGTCACTCTTAGTCTTCCTAAAGTCAACAATCATCTCCTTATTGGCTTACACCAGTCCGTTAACCGCTGCACCTCCTCTCTGTATGCTGACTCATTGTTGTTGCTGATGAGACAACAACAACAACAACAACATTTATTTCTATAGCACATTTTCATACAAAAAGTAGCTCAAAGTGCTTTACATAATGAAGAGAAGAAAAATAAAAGACAAAATAAGAAATTAAAATAAGACAACATTAGTTAACATAGAAAGGAGTAAGGTCCGATGGCCAGGGTGGACAGAAAAAACAAAAAAAAAAACTCCAGAAGGCTGGAGAAAAAAATAAAATCTGTAGGGGTTCCAGGCCACGAGACCACCCAGTCCCCTCTGGGCATTCTACCTAACATAAATGAAATAGTCCTCTTTGTAGTTCGGGCTTTTCACGGAGTCACTTGATGCTGATGGTCATACAGACTTCTGGCTTTTAATCCATTCATCATTGTTGGAACATCATGGTGCTTTGGGTAGATGGTGGTGGCGCACGCCACCACCAACAGGACACCGGAAAAGGAAACAGAAGAGAGAGTAGGGGTTAGTACAGATTTTGAATGAATAGTTATTATAATGAATTGGATATACAGAGTATCAGGATTAAATTACAGTGAAGTTATGAGAAGGCCATGTTAAAATAATGTGTTTTCAGTAGTTTTTTAAAGTGCTCCACTGTATTAGCCTGGCGAATTCCTACTGGCAGGCTATTCCAGATTTTAGGTGCATAACAGCAGAAGGCCGCCCGCCTCACCACTTCTTTAAAGTTTTGCTCTTGGAATTCTGAGGAGACACTCAGTTGAGGATCTGAGGTTACGATTTGGAATATAAGGTGTCAGACATTCCGATATATAAGCCGGGGCGAGATTATTTAAGGCTTTATAAGCTATGCTACATAAGCAGAATTTTAAAGTCAATTCTGAATGACACAGGTAACCAGTGTAGTGACATCAAAACTGGAGAAATGTGTTCGGATTTTCTTTTCCTGGTAAGGATTCTAGCAGCTGCATTCTGCACTCGTTGCAAACGATTGATGTCTTTTTTGGGTAGTCCTGAGAGGAGTGCGTTACAGTAATCTAGCCGACTGAAAACAAACGCATGAACTAATTTTTCTGCATCTTTCGATGATATAAGAGGTCTAACTTTTGCTATGTTTCTTAGGTGAAAAAATGCTGTCCTAGTGATCTGATTAATATGCGATTTAAAATTCAGATTACAATCAACGGTTACCCCTAAGCTTTTTACCTCCGATTTGACTTTTTATCCTAATGCATCCAGTTTATTTCTAATAGCCTCATTGTATCCATTATTGCCAATCACTAAGATTTCGGTTTTTTCTTTATTTAATTTGAGAAAGTTACTATTCATCCATTCTGAGATACAAGTTAGACATTGTCTTAGCGAATCAAGAGATTTGGGGTCATCAGGTGCTATTGATAAATACAGCTGTGTGTCATCAGCATAGCTGTGGTAGCTCACGTTGTGCCCTGAGATAATCTGACCTAATGGAAGCATGTAGATTGAGAAGAGCAGTGGACCCAGGATAGAGCCTTGTGGAACACCATATAGAATATCATGTGTCTTTGAGTTATAATTACCACAACTAACAAAGAATTTTCTCCCTGCCAGGTAGGATTCAAACCAATTTAAGACACTGCCAGAGAGGCCCACCCATTGACTAAGGCGATTCTTAAGAATATTATGATCAATGGTGTCAAATGCGGCACTCAGATCTAAGAGGATGAGAACAGATAAATGGCCTCTGTCTGCATTTACCTGCAAGTCATTTACTACTTTAACGAGTGCAGTTTCTGTGCTGTGATTTGTTCTAAAACCTGACTGAAATTTATCAAGAATAGCATGTTTATTGAGGTGCTCATTTAACTGTATAATGACTGCCTTCTCTAGAATTTTACTTAAGATTAATTTAAACTTAATTTTACCACAGTCGTGACATCAGCAAATTGTATGATGTGATTAGAGGTATGCATTGCTGCACAGTGTAGGAAGACGTTGTATGGACCAAGTAAAGGTAATTCCACGCCAGGCCAGGGGGTGGCGGGGTGCACTAAACTTTCTCCTGTTATCTCTGCAGACCAGCCGCGGGAAAACCTGTCTGATTTAGAACAGAAGACATCACTTCCGGTTCTGGCACCCAGAAAAATATCACTTCCGGTTCCGGCGCCTAGAAAATGATCACATCCGGCATCTACTTTGAATAATGAAGAACATCACTTCCGGTTCCCTTACATAACTTCCTTTCCTATCCCTTAAAACCACCATTTTGACAAACCATCATCAGTTCTGTTTTGGACTTGGTATAGAGAACATCTCTATATTTAAAAAGACTCTTTTGCAGCTAGGAATAATATACGGGTGGCTGCCCCAAACCTTTTTAAGTGTGTTCAGTCATGAGTAATGGACTGAGCACCCAGCCTTGGGGGGCTCCAGTGCTCAGTGTGGTGGTTCTGGAGATGTTGTTTCCAATCCTGACTGACTGAGGTCTCTCAGTCAGGAAGTCCAGAATCCAATTACAGAGGGAGGTGTTAAATCCCAGCAGGCTCAGCTTTTCCGTCAGCTACTGAGGAATGATCGTGTTGAATGCTGAGCTGAAGTTGATAAACAACATTCAAACGTATGTGTCCTTATTGTCCAGATGAGGGAGAGCCAGATGGAGAGTGGTGGCTATTGCATAGAAGAGAGGAGGTATAACAATCAACTCTGGACACCAGAACACCTCACAACCAATGTTCCCTCTAAGCTGAGCGCGTGAGCGATCGCTCACACGAATTCAGAGCGTCGCTCATACTTCCCGCACGATCACTCATTCCGACGGCGTCGCTCGTACTAATTGCAAGATCGCTCACTCCGACCGTCGGAGTTGGTGCTCATAAATTTTTGGCTTAAACAAAATGTCGCTCATAAACAGTGTTTTTTGCTCACTATATGCTACTCCTTAGAGGGAATATTGCTTACAACCCAAAAAAATTGGTGAGAGAAAATGATGTCAGTCATGTTTTCCCTGCAAAATGATTCTTTGCAAAGGCTAACAAATGCTTGGAAGATGCCATTATAAAGCTTGAAAAATACTCTGGAAAACTTACGAAGGGTTGTGTCACAGTTTCCTCCGGGCGCTCTGGTTTCCTTCCACAGTCCAAAGACATGCAGGTTAGGTGGATTGGTGATTCTAAATTGTCCCGCATGTGTGTGCTTGGTGTGTGGGTGTGTTTGTGTGTGTCCTGCGGTGGGTTGGCACCCTGCCCGGGATTGGTTCCTGCCTTGTGCCCTGTGTTGGCTGGGATTGGCTCCAGCAGACCCCCGTGACCCTGTGTTCGGATTCAGTGGGTTGGAAAATGGATGGATGGATGGGTTGTGTCACATGTGTGCGCCAGTGGATCACCGTCCAGGCTCATCTGAGGTGCTCTGGGACAAGAGGGGTCGCTGGCAGTAATCAAGTCGTCTCCCATTCCCTCCACGGTGCAGAGAAGATGCCCAGTGAGGACAGCTGACTCCTTCTGGTCTCCCAACTATAAATCACGTTGTGGCCTGAAGGAGGCGTCACTCTGTGATCAGAGCACACCACAGGATGGAGCTCCTATCTTGTGGCCACCAATAAAGGAACGGATTCACTAAACCCCATGTGGCTCCTTATTCTGCCTACTTTGATTTTTATTTCCGTGCCAAGGAGCGCTTTTTTTTTTTTTTTTGTTTGTTTTCTGCTCATTTCGATTAAAGGGGGACAACCGGGTTGGCACCCCAACATCTACCGCTTGGACTGGTTGCATCTCAATCAACCTTACAGTCCAGTTTCTCTTGCCACAAAGCCAACAGGATCCAGTTTCCTCCGCCAGAAAGAAAAATTAGGAAATGTCGACATAAAATATAAAGGTGCGTGAAATTGTTAGGAGAGCCTGGCTTTTTCTCCGAGAATATCAAGGAGAATAACAAGCCGAATAACAGCTGGACATGACAGAATGCTGTTGTGTCAGAGGTCAATGCTAGAACTTAGGCTGTCATCTTCTGAGGAGTGACAGGCAGCACCTGGCAGTTTAACCTCAAGTCGATCAAATGCAGAGGTAGCTGGCGAGCGCTCACGGAAAGAATTCTCAGCGTCTGCCTGAGCTAATAAATACAAAAAATGCGTAGTGGACCAAAGCTGAAAGGCGCTCGGCTGTGTTGCTAGAGGCATTTCTCTTTTAAACTGTCATTTTAGGTGATGCACCAGTGCCCATGCTAATGCCATCTTAAAGATGGGGCAAGAGAAGAATTAACCCGGCCCAAGTGAGCAGCAGGGAGTCAATTTGGAATCTTAGGAAGTTCCTTACAGGTCAAGAGGAGCTCACTGAATAAGGAGACTGCAGGCAGAAAAAGGGAGTTATAGGGTGGGGGCCGGAGCCCACCTGTAGCACTGAGCCATTTATATACATGTGATTGGGCCCCATTTAGAATGATCACATGTGGCAATTTGACTAAACTGAGGTTAATTTCAAGTTTTAAAGTAAATGCACAAAGTTGATTTTGAGCGCACTGCCTGTCACTATCAGCTATGAGGAACAACTTGACCAATATTACAACATCCCTGTAGGACAATGTGGGCACTGACCACTCTGGTAGATAGATAGTGTGGAATAGATGACCTGGACACAGACAGGCAGACATGTTACAAGCCATCACCACACGTTTATTTACACAACTACTATATAGCCTGAGTTGCAGCCTCTCCGTCCTGGCAGCTCCTCTTGCTACCGCCGCGTCTTTGAGCCGCCCCTGAAACACACAGTCCTTTGATAGACCGCTAACGGTCCGGGTTAAACAATCTTCACGTGGGGTTGGGTGCACGCCGCCCCTGCAGCACGTGTGTGAGGTTACCTGCTGTGCCGGACCGTCCACAGACAATTTATTAAATGCAGGTCCCTGCCTTGAACCAGGCAGAGCATCCTGCCGACTACGCCACTGTGGAATAGACGACCCGGACACAGACAGGCAGACACGTTACAAGCCATCACCACACGTTTATTTACACAACTACTATGTACAAGTCAATAAGTGCACCTTGTTCCAATTCCCCACAGTCCCAAAGTCCAGGCTTCCTTCAGCCTCCTCTCTTCTTTTCCACACACTATTCAATGGGCCTCTCTTCGCCCACCCCCTTCTCCGACCTTGTCCGCCTCCTCACCCGACTCCAGCCTTGATTGTCGGGAGGCGGACCTTTAAATAGGCAGCTGATTGCCGACCACACCCAGCCACCTGTGACAATACTCCCCCCCCAAGCTGAGACCCCTAAGGGCCAGCGGCCAATCTGAGGAGAACAGATTTCTCTCGGTGGTAGGCCGACACCTTCCAGTCTAGGGTCCAGTCCTAAAAAATAAACAGAAAAACAGGGGGCGGAAACGTTGCCCTGTCGCGGGCACTCGGCACGCTTCACCCATGTGTGGGCCAACGCTCTCCGCTCCGACCGGCACCCCAATGCTCCTTTCTTTGGCCTCACCATCCGAAACCTGCGATTTCCTCGCCACAGGACCGCCAACTGGAGCACTCTCATGTTTTGCCTCCCAGCCTGGGGTTTTTTCCTCTGCCTCGACAGAGGGCGGCCCTTCGTGGGACGTGTGCACCCAGCAACACGTCCTCTCATATTGGAGGAATCAGTTTTCTTCCTCCGACTCCTCCTCTTACTGTGGGACGCCGTAACATTTCGGATCTGCCTATAAGAAAAGGACAGACCCTGCCCCGCCGGCGTCCGTAGCGTTACGGGGGCGGTCCTACTCACCGTCCCCGCTGTGCTCCTCCGGTCAGAAGTTCCAGCGTGGCGCCATTCCTCTCTCACCAGCGGCGCTTGCTTTGGCACAGCAGCCGTCCCCTCTGATCCCTGCGTCTCCTCCCGGAGGGCACCTCGCTCGGCCGGCAGCGATCGCACAAGTTGTAGGCCTTCCTGCAGCTTTTGCAGAATCGCTGCCAAGAAGAGAGAAACATCTGACGGCGAGCTTACCTGATGCACAGCGCCACTCACCGTCTGCTTCCTTTGGGCCCCTTCCTCCGGCCCAATCGGGTTTCTGGCTGGCACGGGATGGACATTCCCTAGTCCCGCCTCAATCCAATCACTGGCGGGGACACAGGACACGCTATTCAACCCCGTGCCTGTCACAAGGAGGGACTTCCGGTTGGCGACCATCTCGTCTTCCGTACACACACGGAAGCGAAGCTCCGGGCAGCTCCGCGGCTGCCTGAGTTGCAGCCTCTCCGTCCCGGCAGCTCCTCTTGCTGCTGCCTTGTCTTTGAGCCGCCCCTGAAACACACAGTCCTTTGGTAGACCGCTAACGGTCCGGGTTAAACAATCTTCACGTGGGGTTGGGTGCACGCCGCCCCTGCAGCACGTGTGTGAATTACCTGCTGTGCCGGGCCGTCCACAGACAATTTATTAAATGCAGGTCCCTGCCTTGAACCAGGCAGAGCATCCTGCCGACTACGCCACTGTGGAATAGACGACCCGGACACAGACAGGCAGACACATTACAAGCCATCACCAGATGGATAGATAGATAGATAGATAGATAGATAGATAGATAGATAGATAGATAGATAGATAGATAGATAGATAGATAGATAGATAGATAGATAGATAGATAGATAGATAGATAGATAGATAGATAGATAGATAGATAGATAGATAGATAGATAGATAGAGATGAAAGGCACTATATGATAGATTGATAGGTAGACAGATAGATCTTTATTTGTAGGATGTCACTGCCTACATTAAAGGAATGTAGTCTTCTAAGGTAAAAGACCCTGCTCTGCCCCTTCTTCTACAGTTCCTCTGTATTTCGAGATCAGTCCAGCCTGTCACTAATGTGGACCTCCATGAACTTGTATAAGTGGACCACCTCCACATCCACTCCTTGAATGGTGACTGGACACAGAGGCTGTTTTGTGCAGTGAAAGTCAATAAGCCATTCCTTGGTTTTGCTGATGTTCAGTTGCAGACAATTTTCAAAGTTCTCCCCCTGACTCCTCTCCTCTGTCTCATCCCCCTTTTCAACAAACCCCATAAGTACAGAATCATCTAAGAATTTCTGCAGGTGACCTGACTTGCTGTTCTATTTGTATTCCAAGGTGTGCAGAGTGCAGAGTGAAGCAGACAGGCCTGTTCCTTGTGGTGCTCCAGTGTTGTTCACACAGTCCTTGAGTCTCTCAAATGGTGGTCTGCCCTACAGATAGTCCATCATCAGGACACCACAGGCTCATCCACCTGCACATCTCTGAGTTTACCACTTAACAGGGATGGATGGCTGGTGTTGAAGGTGTTGGAGAAATCAAAAAAATGTCATCCTCACAGTGCTGCCAGCTTTGTCCAGGTGAGAAGAAGCCTTGTGAAGCAGACAGATCATTGCATCCTTCATTCCAGTCTTTGTCTGATAGGCAAACTGCAGTGTGTCCAGGAGGTCCACCCCACCACAATAGGTCTAATATAGTCCTCTCAAAGCCTCTCAAAAGTCTTCATGAGGTGAGGTATCTGTGCCACTGGTCTGTACTCATTTGGTGAAGAGGTGCCCACTTTTCAATGCAGGGTGTTTTCCACAGCAGTGGCACTTTCTGGAACCTTAGTGACAGACTGAACAGGTGACAGAGGACACCACAGAGCTGACCAGCACAAGACTTAAGAACCTGAGGACTGACTCCATCTGATCCTATGGCTTTTCCTGTAGGTAGCTTCCTCAGTTGTTTCCTCACTTGGTCTTCAGTTATGGACAATCTACACTAATGGTCAGAGGTGGCCATTCCAGTTGACATGGTAGAAGTTGTTGATGTAGTAGGGATGGTGTGGAGCGACTTGTCATTGGAAGAAGAGTGAAAATTAATTAAAAAAAAATTAGTTCAGGACATTAGGGTTGTCCTCATCCACTTCTAGCACCTGAGCCCCTGATTGCTTGAATCCAGTAACTCTGCTCAGTCCATTCCAGACGTCCTTCATGTTATCCTGTGTGTCTCTGTTTTCTATTTTAGCTTACTAAGCTTCCTTTCCTTCACTCAGCTTTTTCTTTAGCACTCGCTGTACGTCCTCTAGAGCCTCTTTGTCACCAGATTTGAATGTTCTTCTCTTTTTCTCACTCAGGAGACCTTTCAGTTCCCTAGTAATCCAGAGCTTGTTGTTTGGAAAACAATGACCATTGTGGGGAACAGCCCGGACACAGACAGGCAGACATCATTTTGTCACCCAACACACGTTTATTTACAAGTCTATTTACAAAGTTCAGTGCTCCACAACCCACAAACTCCCCAAAGTCCAGGCCAAACCACTATGCCTCACTCTTCGGGCCGCCTTCAGGCCCCTTTTATGAGCACCCGGATGTGCTCCAGGTGTGTTCCGGCAATCTCCCACCAACACGCCCCAGTGTGGCGGAAGTGCCGGCTGCATACCCGGAAGCACTCCGGGTGTCCCCACTCGTCTTCCTCCCAGCACTTCCTGGTGTGGCAGAAGTGCTGGGGTCCAGGGTTCTCCAGACATGGGGGTGCCCCCTGGCGGCGACAACGGGCCCCTACAGGGTTGAGCTTCCCATCACCATGCCCATGGCCCCCAAACGAACCAGGGCGGTTGCCCCCTCGTGGTCTGGAGGAGGCACAAGCCCTCTTCCGGTCTTCCTGGGCGTCCCGGCTGAGTGCCACCCCCAGCTGCGTGCAACACCATCTTTAGTCTTTAGTGGCACATCGGACCTCTTAAAGCGGCAGATTCAGCAGACATCCAGCTGCGCCTTGCTCAACTTACATTCCAAAGTAAGTTCCAGGATGTTCCTGGACATCATCTGATAAGAAAGGTGTAAATCAGAGCTGAAAGGACATCTTTCCAGAGGCCCCTCTGGGAACGTTTTAAGTCAGAAAGCACAAAACAGACTCAAGCAAAAAAATGAAGAGACGTAAATCAATGAAGGACAACTCTGATGGACAGAAGAACTCGCCTATGAGGAGACACGGATTTTGTATCCGGAAGTGACTTTATTCCAATCACAGGAAGTTCTACATTACATCTTAAAACGTGATGATGCTTTCTGGCTCTCACAGGTGGCTCTCTCAATGGGAACTCGACGGGGTAGATCCCATATGAGTTCGGCTCTCACTCTCCAAAATTGCCTAAAAACCTCTGAAACCTCCTCACTGAAACGAAAAAAAAAACAAAAGCTGAGAGCCGCTCTTCCTGGGGGAGCTGAAGCCAACAAACTCTTCTCTTTGTGAACCTGAGAGCTGAGATCCACTTTGCCAAGCTACATACTGAGCCAGTTTGACCCATAGGTTCCTCATCAATACTTGATCTTACTTCATTTTTATTGATTTTATTAACCCTTAAACCACCGTAACCGGCTATAGTCGGTTCCCAGTGCAATTTGCCAGCACACCTGAGGTGATGAGTCTGTGCAGTACATTCATTGAGCGGCCAGCTCATGACCACTGGCGCCCCCTAGCGATTCAGCATCACAGTCCCTGGGGTCCAGTCGCTGCACTAGACGAGCCTGCAAGCATCAACATTGGCCCTCTGTGTGCAGCCATTTCAAGCACAGTTGGCTCGGTGATTTACTGAATTTCTTCAATGGCGTCAGTTGCCCCTTGTACATATTGTGGAAGACAGCCCGGACACAGACAGGTAGACATGTTTAAATCACCCACAACACGTTTATTCACACTACTAATATTTACACAGTGCACACACAACCCCCAAAACTCCCCCAAAGTCCAGGCCTCTTCATCTGGTCTGCCTCCACTCCTGTCCTCCCGAGCTCTGTCTCTCTTCCTCCCGACTCCAGTCATCGAACGGAGCGAGGCGGCCCCTTTTATCCCCACCCAGATGTGCTCCAGATGCCTCCCGATTAGCTTCTGCCGGCACTCCCCAGTGTGGCGGAAGTACCGGCTGTGCACCCGGAAGTACTCCGGGTGTCCCTGGTCTTCATCCCCCCAGCACTTCCGGGTGTGGCAGAAGTGCCGAGGGCCAGGGCTCCACAGGTATCGGGGCTAGTTGAGTTTCCATGCTCTGTTCCCGTGGTCCCCAAAGCAACCAGGGCGGTCACCCCCTCATGATCTTGAGGAGGAGAAAGGTCCTCTCGGGCGCCCCGGCTGGGTGCCACCTCCAGCCGCTTGCCACAATATCATAATAGATTGCTGCAGTAGGTTTTTTTAAATAGTTTTTACAGTTCATTGGTATTGTGTAAAATGATCAGTGTTGCAGTAATTGTGATGCTCTCTGTATGAAAGAAATATGTGTTCTATTAAAATTTCACTTTTTCTTGGTGAATTGTGATGTTTCCTTAAACAGTGCAGCAAAAAAATATTTGGCGTCCAGGGGTGCATTAACAATACAATGCAATACAATACAATTTATTTTTATATAGCCCAAAATCACACAAGCAGTGCCGCAATGGGCTTTAACAGACCTTGCCTTTTGACAGCTCCCCAGCCTTGACTCTCTAAGAAGACAAGAAAAACTCCTAAAAAGAAAAAATGGAAGAAACCTTGGGAAAGGCAGTTCAAAAAGAGAGACCCCTTTCGAGGTAGGCTGGGCATGCAGTGGGTGTCAAAAACAAAGGGGGTCAAAACAATACAACACGCAGAACAGAACACAAGTAATCCTCACTACAATACAATAGTACAGTACAATAGAAATATTACAAGTACCAAGCAGAATTTAACAGTAGATGATATCCCATAATAGGATTTGGATTTGTTCAGAGTCCTGGAGACCTCGGCCATCAATCTGCCTCCCCCTATTGGCCATTCCACAGCTGAGTCAGCGCTGGGTCAACCAATCCGATGAAAGGACCCCTCTACCCAACAATTCCTGCGATCCTCCATCAGAGATGACTTTCAATGGGGAGTCTGAAAATTGAAAGTACGCATCATGAGAAGGATTTAGGAGTCGTAGTTGACTCTACGCTGTCAACTGCCAGACAGTGTTGAGAAGCCATTAAGAAGGCTAACAGAATGTCAAGTTATATAGCGCCTTGATGTGTGGAGTACAAGTCACAGGAGGTTTTGCTCAAGCTTTATAACACACTGGTGTGGCCTCATCTGGAGTCCTGTGTGCAGTTTGGGTCTCCAGGCTACAAAAAGGACATAACAGCATAAGAGAACATCCAGAGAAGAGCAACTAGGCTGATTCAGGGCTACAGGGGATGAGTTATGAGCAAAGATTGAAGGAGTTGAGACTTTTAACCATTTAATGTCAGTAAATGTAAAGAATTACATGTAGGAAGTAAAAATGTGAGGTTTGAATACACAATGGGGGTCTGAAAGTTGAGAGAACACCTCATGAGAAGGATTTAGGAGTCATAGTAGACTCAACATAATCAACTGCCAGACAGTTTTCAGAAGCCATTAAGAAGACTAACAGACTGTCAGGTTATATAGCGCCTTGATGTGTGCAGTACAAGTCACAGGAGGTTCTGCTCAAGTCTTTATAACACACTGGTGAGGCCTCATCTGGAGTCCTGTGTGCAGTTTGGGTCTCCAGGCTACAAAAAGGACATAACAGCACAAGAAAAGGTTCAGAGAAGAATGACTGGGCTGATTCAGGGCTACAGGGGATGAGTTAGGAGGAAAGATTAAAAGAGCTGAGCCTTTAACTCTTTTAGGGCTAATTATTTTTTCTTTCTTTTGTCCCAGGGCTGAATATTTTTCCAAAAAATCTCAGTTTTCTAAAAAAGTACACAAAGCAAAGGTTTCAGACATAAATCAACATAAAATACTTATTTATGACAAATGTCACTCTTTTTTATGCTCCAGGAGTCCCTACAGTAGGCATATCCATCCATCCATCCATTTTCCAACCCACTGAGTCCGAACACAGGGTCACGGGGGTCTGCTGGAGCCAATCCCAGCCAACACAGGGCACAAGACAGGAACCAATCCCAGGCAGGGTGCCAACCCACCGCAGACAGTAGGCATATTCACATACTTATTACATACGTGTTTGTCCCATCACTCATAGGCTGACAGGCACTTTCTGGTAAAAAAATGGCTTGAAGTAGTCAAGTGGCTGCTAATCCGTTGTGTCCACCAGTGGGCCACGTCGTTTGGTGAAGTCCAGTTGCCAGCTTGTCTCCCACGGATCGATGTCTGTGTAGTCCTCCCAAGGCAAATGTTTTTGTAGGCGGGTCAGCTGCACAAGTGTGTCCAGCACTACGATTACCCGGGGACCGGTCACCTGATGCAAGTACCTGACTTTGGTTTTCAATCTCCAGATCACTTGTATCAAAATCAGAGTTCGATAAGTCAGAGTCCGATTCAGCAATAATACGTAAAAAATAAAGAAATAAATAATACACGCAGAGTATTTCGCGTTGTGCATTTGCTTCACTCTCTCATGCCATTTGTCGATTCCATTCTAGACGTTGCTTACTCTACGCTACCCAGGCACACGCAGGGTTTCAATGTCAAGTCAACGAGTCTAACAGTCCTCCGAGCAAAGAGGGTCATCTGATATGCATTCTCAACCCCTCGTGCTGACAAAAGTCGACATCCGCCCTGACAGATTTAAAGATGACTAAGAGGAGACCTGACTGAAGTGTTTAAAAGGATGGAGTGAATTAGTCCAGTGGATCGAGACGGTGACTTTCAAATGAGTTCATCATGGAGACACAGTTAGAAACTTGTTGAAGGTAAATTTCACACAAACGTTAGGAAGTTTTTCTTCACACTGAGAGCCACAGACACATGGAATAAGTGGTAGACAGCAGGACTTTAGGGACCTTCAAAACTCAACTAATTATTTTAGAAGAGTTACGAGGACAGGACTGGTGAGTTCTGTTGGGATGAATGGCCTGTTCCCGCCCAGCAGGGCCGTTCTTAGGCATGAGCGAGCAGGGCAGTCGCCCGGGGCCCCCCGAGACAAAAGCGGCCCCATCATTCGAGGGTTTGTTTTTTTTTTAAGTCCAACGTAACTTATTGACAAAAGTCAATGAATAGAGTGCTCTCGTCGGAGGAGACCATTCCGTTCCAGACCACGGTTGCATCGTGAGTGTGGGCGCGGACTTCTTCCCGTGTTTTTCTGTCGCGTATACCGCTTTCTTCCCTTTTTTCACCTTGGCATTGGCCTTATCGTACTCCGCTCGTAACTGCATCTTATTCGTGTTAGCAGTTTCGCATGTACCGTATTAATATGAAACGCAGTTATCCATCCGGTGCTGCTAAACAAAAGAAAAAGGCAGACGATGTAGCCTTTATTGAGGTTATGCTCAACCTTTATAATGCACTGGTGAGGCCTCATCTTGAGTCCTGTGTGCAGTTTTGGTCTCCAGGCTACAAAAAGGACATAGCAGCGCTAGAAAAGGTCCAGAGAAGAGCGACCAGGCTGATTCAGAGTTACAGGGGTTGAATTATGAGGAAAGACTGAAAGAGCTGAGCCTTTACAGTTTAAGCAAAAGAAGATTAAGAGGTGACATGATTGAAGTGTTTAAAATTATGAAGGGAATTAGTGCAGTGGATCGAGACTGTTATTTTAAAATGAGTTCATCAAGAACACGGGGACACAGTTGGAAACTTGTGAAGGGTACATTTCACACAAACATTAGGAAGTTTTTCTTTACACAAAGAACGATAGACACTTTTAATAAGCGACCAAGTAGTGTGGTGGACAGTAAGACGTTAGGATCTTTCAAAACTCGACTTGATGTTTTCTTGGAAGAAATAAGTGGATAGGACTGGCGAGCTTTGTTGGGCTGAATAGCCTTTTCTCATCTAGAGTGTACTAATGTTCTAATGAGACACAAAAAGGAGCTTTGCTGAATTTTGTCGTTGGTGAAAAGGTGCCTTCTCCTGCTGATTCCTTTCAAAACCGACCAGCAGTAAGCAACAAGCAACATTCACGTTACATTCCACAAGAAAATGAGCGGCCAGATGATGATGTTCAGCCAGCAGTTGCTGAAAGTGAAAATGACGAGGCAATCATTGAAAATGATGTTCGCTACGTTGACTGGAACGATCCAAGCATGTGGCCCTCATCCCTCACTGATTCAGAGCGAACCTTCTTGGTCAAAAAGGGTCCTTTTAGAGATGTTCTTGCAAGACATGCAGTAAACAAAGAAAGTCGTCATTGGTAGAAAAAAATGGAAAACGGTATAAAAAACACACTTTTTAATTGTGACAAAAAAATAAATAAAATGCTCTAAAATTTATAAATATATGCATCACTGCGGGCGGCACGGTGGCGCAGTGGGTAGCGCTGCTGCCTTGCAGTTGGGAGACCTGGGGACCTGGGTTTGCTTCCCGGGTCCTCCCTGCGTGGAGTTTGCATGTTCTCCCCGTGTCTGCGTTGGTTTCCTCCCACAGTTCAAAGACATGCTGGTTAGGTGGATTGGTGATTCTAAATTGGCCCTAGTGTGTGCTGGGTGTGTTTGTGTGTGTCCTGCGGTGGGTTGGCACCCTGCCCGGGATTGGTTCCTGCCTTGTGCCCTGTGAAGGCTGGGATTGGCTCCAGCAGACCCCCGTGACCCTGTGTTTGGATTCAGCGGGTTGGAAAATGGATGGATGCAGCACTGCACTGCACATTTTGCACATGCTGGGATTAGCTACATACCTCCACACGGTGCCCAGTGGAAACTGGCTAAACTGTAGCTAATACTACACGCATTAGGGCCCCCACAGTCTAATTATGTCCAGGGCCCCCAACGTCCTAAGAACACCCCTGCGCCCAGATTATTATAATGATCTGACGGCATCTAACCGGTCTGGCCATTCTCCTCTGCTCTCTTTCATCAACAAGAACGATTCCATCCACAGAACTGCTGCTCACTTGACGGTTTTCATTTTTCTCACCATTTGACGACGGTTGTGTTTGAAAGTTCCAGAAGATCCGCAGATTCAGAATTGCTCAAACCTCAAATCACAGTCTAAAAATCACATTTTTTGTTTCCCTCAGGCTGGTGATGGATGTAAATATTAAGGGAAGCTCCTGACCTGCATCTGCATGATTTTTATGCATTATGCAGCTGCCACATGATTGGCTGATTAGATAATTACACGGCTATGTCGGCGCACAGGTGTTCTTACTCATTTGCTCAGTGAGTGTATATGAAAAAATAGAAAAATAAAAGCTGACTCAGTTATGGTAGTTTATTCGCTTGATGCCATATCGGATACCACGGCTGTCAGATGCCATGTGTAGACTGAACTGCTGTCTGATCAGACTGTCTGTCTGTTAATGCTTTTTGTGATGAAACGTCGTTGGGTCTATAAAATACAAACACTGCTATCCAAATCTCACTTGGATATTTTTGAAGGATTGTCCAGATGTGCTATTTATGTGCTATTTAGAATGCAGTTTGTTGTGTTTCTGCGAAACGTGGCTAACTAACACCATCCCAGATGCTAACATGGAGCTACCCGGGTTTAGCACAGTTAGAGCGGACAGAGACGCAAGTACCTGTGGGAAGCACAAAGGAGGAGGACTCGCTCTCTATGTTAATACACGGTGGTGTCACTCTGGACATGTTAAAGTCAAAATCTCCACTCGCTGCAGGGACATCGAACTGTTGGCCATAAGTCTGCGTCCCTATTACTTGCCCAGAGAGTTTGGACACGTCATTGTTGTCATCGTGTATATTCCTCCTCGGGCGGACGTGGAGCTAGCGAGTGACATCATCCATTCTGCTGTTGCTAAGTTACAAACGCAGCACCCCGAGGCACTTGTGCTAATCGCTGGAGACTTTAACCATGTGACGCTGGACAAAACATTACCTGCATTCTCCAAGTATATGTGGACTGCAACACCCGGGGAAATAAGACTATTGATTTACTGTATGCAAACGTTAAAGACGCATACAGTGCCACCCCGCTGCCTGCGCTTGGGAAAGGAGATCATAACCTGGTTCTGCTTCAGCCTCACTACAAACCAAAAGTGAGAGTCCTACCTGTAACCACACGATCATTCAGGAAGTGGACCCCGGAGGCTGAGAATGCTCTGAGACAATGTTTTGGAACTACAGACTGGGATATCCTGCAGGGATCACATAGTGAGAACATTGAGGAGGTTGTTGACTGCACTACTGACTACATCAACTTCTGTATGGACATTGTAGTTCCAGTAAGAACTGTACGCTGCTATGCTAACAACAAGCCATGGATTACAAGTGACATCAAGGGCCTTTTGAACCAGAAGAAAAGAGCCTTTAAAGACTGCGATCAGCATGAGCTCAAGCGCGTGCAGAAGGAACTCCGAGTCCAGCTCAGGGCGGCGAAGGAGCAGTACAGGAGAAAGCTGGAGCAGAAGTTGCAGAACAACAGCATGAAGGAAGTGTGGGATGGGATGAAGATCATCACTGGCTGCAGCTCGAAGCGGGGTACCACCATCGAGAGAGACGTGAAGAGAGCAAACCAAATGAACATCTTCTTTAACAGGTTTGACCACCCTAACCCACTATCACCTCGGAGTACTGCACTCTCTACACATCCTTCTGCTGATACCAACATAGAAGAGACATCCCCACCCACAATTACAGCAGCACAAGTGAGCAGAGAGCTGAGGAAACTTCGTGCCAGCAAAGCAGCAGGTCCAGATGGAGTATCGCCACGACTGCTGAAGGTCTGTGCATCAGAGCTAGGGGGTCCTCTACAGCGCATCTTCAACCTGAGCCTGGAACAGGGGAGAGTCCCGAGGCTTTGGAAAACATCTTGCATCACCCCAGTCCCAAAGGTATCACGTCCTGGTGAGCTGAATGACTTCCGGCCTGTTGCTCTAACATCACATGTGATGAAGACCATGGAGCGGCTGCTGCTTCACCACCTGAGGCCACAGGTCCAACACGCCCTCGACCCTCTGCAGTTCGCATACCAGGAGAAGGTGGGAGCGGAAGATGCCATCATCTATATGCTACATCGATCCCTCTCCCACTTGGACAGAGGCAGTGGCGCTGTAAGAATTATGTTTCTGGACTTCTCTAGCGCCTTCAACACCATCCAACCTCTGCTCCTTAGGGACAAGCTGACAGAGATGGGAGTAGATTCATACCTGGTGGCATGGATCGTGGACTATCTTACAAACAGACCTCCGTATGTGCGTCTCGGGAATTGCAGATCTGACATTGTGGTCAGCAACACAGGAGCGCCGCAGGGGACTGTACTTTCTCCGGTCCTATTCAGCCTATATACATCGGACTTCCAATATAACTCGGAGTCCTGCCATGTGCAAAAGTTTGCTGACGACACTGCTATCGTGGGCTGCATCAGGAGTGGGCAGGAGGAGGAGTATAGAAACCTCATCAAGGACTTTGTTAAATGGTGCGACTTAAACCACCTACAACTGAACACCAGCAAAACCAAGGAACTGGTGGTGGATTTTAGGAGACCCAGGCCCCTCATGGACCCCGTGATCATCAGAGGTGACTGTGTGCAGAGGGTGCAGGCCTATAAATACCTGGGAGTGCAGCTGGACGATAAATTGGACTGGACTGCCAATACTGATTATCTGTGCAAGAAAGGACAGAGCCGCCTGTACTTCCTTAGAAGACTGGCATCCTTCAACATCTGCAGTAAGATGCTGCAGATGTTCTATCAGATGGTTGTGGCGAGTGCCCTCTTCTACGCAGTGGTGTGCTGGGGAGGCAGCATTAAGAAGAAGGATGCCTCATGCCTGGACAAACTGGTGAGGAAGGCAGGCTCTATTGTTGGCATAGAGCTGGACGGTTTGACATCCGTAGCAGAGCAACGGGCACTCAGCAGGCTCCTATCAATTATGGAGAATCCACTACATCCATTAAACTGTGTCATCTCCAGACAGAGGAGCAGTTTCAGCGACAGGCTGCTGTCACTGTCCTGCTCCACTGACAGACTGAGAAGATCATTCCTCCCCCAAACTATGCGACTCTTCAATTCCACCAGAGGGGGTAAACGTTGAACATTATCAAGTTTTTGTCTGTTTTTTACCTGCATTTTTTATTACTCTTTAATTTAATATTTTTTGCTGCTGGAGTATGTGAATTTCCCCCTGGGATTAATAAAGTATCTATCTATCTATCTATCTATCTATCTATCTATCTATCTATCTATCTATCTATCTATCTATCTATCTATCTATCTATCTATCTATCTATCTATCTATCTATCTATCTATCTATCTATCTATCTATCTATCTATCTATCTATCTATTTGTTATCACTGTGTGCTATCAAGCGTTATGATGATGTGTGTCCATGATGTCACTCTCGGTGTGTATTTGACATCAAGGTCTGTTGTCACTGTCTGGATGGCTAATACTTCTGACTGCATCTCAGTTATCCAGGTGTTGGGTCACAGAACCACTAAATACGTCATCTGAGGTCACTCTCTGCTGTCAGCCACAATAAGGAGGACATCACAGTCTGTGACGTTAGATGGTTGTGTGTGTGATGAACACTTCTGGCTGTAGCTCATTTACCGTGGTTTGCTTTCATGGAATGTCCTGGTCTTACAGTCATATGATAAAGTTTGGGAAACCCTCTCAGCCTGCATAATAAGTAACTCTCCTTTCAATAATAAAGATAACAGTGGTATGTCTTTCATTTCCTAGGAACATCGGAGTACTGCGGTGTTTTCAGAACAAAGATTTTTAGTGAAGCAGTATTTAGTTGTATGAAATTAAATCAAATGTGAAAAACTGGCTGTGCACAAATGTGGGTCCCCTTGTCATTGTGCTGATTTGAATGCCTGTCACTGCTCAATGCTGATTGGTTGATGAGCTCATTAAGCCTTGAACTTCATAGACAGGTGTGTCCAATCTTGAGATATAAAGGTATTTAAGGTGGTCAATCACAAGTTGTGCTTCTTTCCCTTTGACTCTCCTCTGAAGAGTGACAGCATGGGATCCTCAAAGCAACTCTCCAAAGATCTGGAAACAAAGATTGTTCAGTCTCCTGGTTTAGGGGAAGGCTACAAAAAGCCATCTCAGAGGTTTAAACTGTCAGTTTCAACTGTAAGGAATGGAATCAGGAAATGGAAGGCCACAGGCACAGTTGCTGTTAAACCCAGCAGGTCTGACAGGCCAAGAAAAATACAGGAGCGGCATATGAGCAGGATTGTGAGAATGGAGACAGACAACCCACAGATCACCTCCAAAGACCTGCAAGAACATCTTGCTGCAGATGGTGTATCTGGACATCGTTCTACAATTCAGAACAATTTGCACAAAGAACATCTGTATGGCAGGGTGATGAGAAAGAAGCCCTTTCTGCACTCACGCCACAAACAGAGTCGCTTGTTGTATGCCAATGCTCATTTAGACAAGCCAGATTCATTTTGGAACAAAGTGCTTTGGACTGATGAGCCAAAAATGGAGTTATTTGGTCAGAACAAAAAGCACTTTGCATGGTGGAAGAAGAACACCGCATTCCAAGAACAACACCTGCTACCTACTGTCAAATTTGGTGGAGGTTCCATCATGCTGTGGGGCTGTGTGGCTAGTTCAGGGACTGAGGCCCTTGTTATGTTCAAGGGTCGGATGAATACAAACCAACATCAACAACTTCTTCAGGATAATGTTCAAGCATCAGTCACAAAGTTGAAGGTACGCAGGGGTTGGATATTCCAACAAGACAACGACCCAAAACACAGTTGGAAATCTGCAAAGGCATTCATGCAGAGGGAGAAGTAGAATGTTCTGGAATGGCCGTCACAGTCCCCTGACTTGAATATCAGCGACAATCTATGGGATGATTTGAAGCAGGCTGTCCATTAAATTGAACTGAACTGGAGAGATTTTGTATGAAGAATGGTGAACAATACCTCCATCCAGAATCAGACACTCATCAGAGGCTATAGGAGGACAGCGTCCAGAGGCCAAAAGGAGGCTCAACTAAGTATTGATGTCATATCTCTGTTGGGGTGCCCACATTTATGCACCTGTCTAATTTTGTTATGATGCATATTGCATATTTTCTGTTAATCCAATAAACTTAATGTCATTGCTGAAATACGACTGTATCCATAAGGCATGTCAGATATTAAAAGGAAGTTGCTACTTTGAAAGCTCAGCCAATGAGAAACAAAAATCCAAAGAATTAACAGGGGTTACCAAACGTTTTCATATGACTGCATTTGATTTCATTGTCTGCTACAGATGTCACTGTCTGTCCGTCTCATCTGACCATCTGTTATTAGATTTTACTGTATCGATGTCATCTGTACCCTCTACTTAGACTTTTGAGATATAAATCATATCATTTTTCGTTTTTTATTTGATATAAACGTATCTCTTACAATATATGTCTTTGGATATGTTTTTCTGTTTGTTCCTCATTTACTAGAGCGGCATGTGTTTGTTTAAAGGTATGTGTTGTCACAAAAATGACACAAACTCATCAAGAAGGTTTGGGGCAGCCACCCGTATATTTGGTTTCCTGGCTGCAAAGTTTCAAATAAATGATAGCTCTGATGTGCACAAAATGGAGTCCAAAACAGAACAGAGGGAATAGGGAAAAGGTGAAGGCTTTCAAAGGTCAGGGTAGGAAGTGACGTCAAAGGGGCCGGGATCGGAAAGGTATTCAGCCATAGGCTCGAGCCCGGACGTGACATCAAGGGGGCCGGAGCCGGCAAGGCCTTCCTCTATAGGTCACCAGGAAGTGACGTCAACAGGGCCAGATGGAACTTCCCATGAATGGTCTTCAGGAAAGCGAGAACAAGAGTCAGTGCACTCTGCCACATCCTGGTCAGATTCGGAATTGCCCTCACTCCAGCCCTTTAGCTGCATCACATGTGTGACAGTGTATTTCACGTGTTTCTCGTAGTATTAGGGTGTTGTACTGTGTTAGCCATTATGAATGTAGTGAGAAGTCAAGCAAAATGATGCATTTTATTGGTTAACTGAACAGATTACAATATGCAGGCTTTTGAGGCAACTCAGGCCCCTTCTTCGGGTGAGATGTAATCTTAATCAATCAGCGATAGATAGATAGATAGATAGATAGATAGATAGATAGATAGATAGATAGATAGATAGATAGATAGATAGATAGATAGATAGATAGATAGAAATGAAAGGCACTATATAATAAGATAGATAGATAGATAGATAGATAGATAGATAGATAGATAGATAGATAGATAGATAGATAGATAGATAGATAGATAGATAGATAGATAGAAATGAAAGGCACTATATAATTAGATAGATAGATAGAAATGAAAGGCACTATATAGATAGATAGATAGATAGATAGATAGATAGATAGATAGATAGATAGATAGATAGATAGATAGATAGATAGATAGATAGATAGATAGATACTTTATTAATCCCAAGGGGAAATTCACAATATGGTGAATATGGTATTCGCGATATGGTGAAAGAGCATAAAAGAAGCAGGCAGCAGTCACAAGTTTCAGACCAGACTTCACTGTTCTTCTTCTTTTCAATGGGACAAATCTACTGGTGGCTTCCATTTCTCTCTAGCAGTAACCTTGGACTTGTTGCTTTCCTGTTTAACTCTACTGTACTCTGTGTGTGCAGCATTGACTTGACCGTCAATTGGCTGGCTGAGTATTACAGGGTCAGATGGTGGGGGAAGGACTGTCCGGATATCAATAATTTCTCCTAGAATGCCTAATATTGTTCCACTTGGGAGGTAGATATCATGTAAGGTGTAGTTTTGGAGAGGTCCAGTCCAGCTGGACTGTCAACAATGTTCAGTGTCCTCTGGGCAATGATTCTCTGCTAGTGGCTCAAAAGTCATTGTGTCTCAGGCAGAAAATGAGGAGGACTTTCAAGGGGGTTCAATACTTTTGCACGCCACTGTATACCCTAAAAATGCATTGGACTGACAGGGCCTGGCAACTCCTTCTTGTAGTTTCTACCTTTAATTCTCATGCCTATTACACAGGGTTCACCATGTTGGTTTCTTTATCCTGTCTCACCTGATTTTTACACCATATGTACAGTATGCAGTCCTAGACATGTTGTCACACACGTCCGCATGGGTGGCAGCTAAAGGGCTCGAATGGAGGCCGAATCTGAAGGGAGTGGGGGGGCGGAGTGCATTAACCCATTCTCTTTTTCTCCTGCAGACCATTCTTGGGAAATTGCACAGGGCCCCTGGTAATGGGCCCGATAACATCACTTCCAGCTCTGGGGCCTGATGACATCTCTTCTGGTTCTGGGCTCCAATGACGTCACTTTCGGTTCAGATCCCGATCATGTCACTTCTGGTTCCCGGCCCCAATGACTTCACTTCTGGCTCAGGGCCTGATGACGTCACTTCTGGGTCTGGGGCCCAATGACATCACTTCTGGTTCCGGGCACCAATAACGTCACTTCTGGTTCAGGGCCCGATGACGTCACATCCGGCTCTGGGGCCCAATGACATCACTTCCAGTTCCAGGCACATATAATGTCACTTCTGGTTCAGGGCCTGATGACGTCACTTCTGGGTCTATAGCTTGATGATGTCACTTTCGGTTCAGATCCCAATCATGTCACTTCTGGTTCCGGGCCCTGATGACTTCACTTCTGGCTCAGGGCCCGATGACGTCACTTCTGGGTCTGGGGCCCAATGACATCACTTCTGGTTCCGGGCACCAATAACGTCACTTCTGGTTCAGGGCCTGATGATGTCACTTCTGGTTCCTGGCCCCGATGACTTCACTTCTGGCTCAGGGCCTGATGACGTCACTTCCGGGTCTGGGGCCCAATGACATCACTTCTGGTTCAGGGCTCGATGACCTCACTTCCGGGTCTATGGCCTGATGACGTCACTTCTGGTTCCGGGCACCAATAACGTCACTTCTGGTTCAGGGCCTGATGACGTCACTTCTGGGTCTATAGCCTGGATTACGTCACTTCTGGCTCAGGGCCCGATGACGTCACTTCTGGCTCTGGGGCTCAATGACATCACTTCCAGTTCCAGGCACATATAACGTCACTTCTGGTTCAGGGCCTGATGACGTCACTTCTGGTTCAGGGCTCGATGACCTCACTTCTGGGTCTATGGCCTGATCACGTCACTTCTGGTTCCCGGCACCAATAACGTCACTTCTGGTTCAGGGACTGATGACGTCACTTCTGGGTCTATAGCCTGGATTACGTCACTTCTGGCTCAGGGCCCGATGACGTCACTTCTGGCTCTGGGGTCCAATAACGTCACTTCTGGTTCAGGGCCTGATGACGTCACTTCTGGTTCTGGGCCCCGATGACGTCTCTTCCAGCTCTGGGACCCGATGACATCACTTCTGGCTCTGGGGCCTGATGACGTCACTTCCTCTGCCTCTCCTTAAATACCACCACTCTCTACCTGTGCACAAGTTCCGTTTTGAGCTTCTTTTTGTGTGTTGCAGTGACCTACAATATAAAGGGGTGGCTAACCCAAATCTTTTTTTGTGGCTCATTGGTGTTCAACATCTAAGCATAAAAGCACCTTCAGGGATGAAAGGGGACGCCGACGACCCCCCGGCCTTTGCATCCCAGACCACTTTTTCCGAGAGCCATTCCCGAGAGCGGAGTGTTAATTACTGAATGAATCTGAATGGACACCACTGAAACTGCAGAAGTGAATGACAATGGCAGTCGGGGAATCAAGCGTCTAAGCACATACACAGAGGGCAGGGAATAAGTGGCTTCATTTTGATTAGATGGTTAATCACACGCTAATAAGAGTGAATTAATTACAGACGGTGGTCTGTCCTCTAGGGGATTGAGCGGCATCCACCTCAGACCCCCACACAAAAGGCTACACTAATAAATATGTCTCTCAAGGGGCACAGAGAAAGGAAACAAACAAAATAAATAAATTAAACGCCACGAGTAATTGACTAATCCAGCAAAACGCACTCGTCTCACCCAGGGGTCCTTTCTAAACTTTTGGATGAGGAGAAAATGCACAGTGGCAATTTACAGGACCCTTCATGAATGTGGGCACCTGCAGGGCTACGTGGGCTGGTCAGGCAGGTACAGTGAAGTGAAGGTGGAGACTGAAATGGCAGCCTTGTGTTGGACACTCCGGAGCCCTAAACAGTGGGCCATACTGGGGGGGCCGGAAAGATTGTGAACGCCTTAGAGTGGTCTCCATTTCTGCATAATTACGACTTAAAACATGGTCAGATTTTTATGTAGGTCCTATAACAACAACAAAAAAACCCCACAAAATAATGAAAAAGTCATGTGAAAAAGTAAGTGCACCCCAGTTGTTCACTTTTTCAAAGTACTTGAACAGGCAACCATTAGAACTTCATGTGAAAGTCCCACAAGGAACAGGCCTGCATTCTTCACTCTGAACACCTCGGAATATAAAAATAACAGCAGGTCAAGTAACTTGTAGAAATTCTCAGATGAATCTGCACCTATGGGGGGGTATTGATAAGGGGGATGAGACAAAGGAGAGGAGTCAGGGGGAGAACTTTGAGAATTGTCTGCAACTGAACATGAGCAAAACCAAAGAACTGCTTATTAACTTTCACCACACTTAAGAGCCTCCATGCCTGGCCACCATTCAATGAGTCGATGTAGAGGGGGTCTAATCCTACAAGTACTTGGGGGTCCACATCAATGACAGATTGGACTCTTCCCAGAACACAGAGGAGATGCATAAGAAAGGGCAGAGCAGGCTCTTCTTCTTAAGTTGACAGCATTCCTTTAATGTGTGTAGTGAAATCCTAAACACCTTCTACAACTCTTTGGTGGCCAGTGTGGTGTGCTGGGCTGGTGACATAACTGATTAAAAGGGCAGCTTTGGTTATGGGACTCAATCGGGACCAACTAAAGGTCATTGTGGAGGAGAGAATTAAAAACAAAACAAAAGCTGAGTGCCATTGTGAACAACGCTGCACGTCCTCTCTGTGACACAAAAACACTCAGGACTTTCAGCCAATGAATCATTCAGTATAAGTGGGGCAGGAAACACAATGGGGGGACTCCTTAATACCAACTGAAAAATGCCTGTATAGTGCCAAACTGGGACTGGCAAGTCTGAAGTTTACTGTTTACGTACATATTAATTAAAATAGCTTCTCTAAAAATCCAAGAGCTAAAGCTTGTTCGTTCTATCTATCTATCTATCTATCTATCTATCTATCTATCTATCTATCTATCTATCTATCTATCTATCTATCTATCTATCTATCTATCTATCTATCTATCTATCTATCTATCTATCTATCTATCTATCTATCTATCTATCTATCTATCTATCTATCTATCTATCTATCTATCTATCTATCTGTTATAGAGTGCCTTCTATCTATCTATCTATCTATCTATCTATCTATCTATCTATCTATCTATCTATCTATCTATCTATCTATCTATCTATCTATCTATCTATCTATCTATCTATCTATCTATCTATCTATCTATCTATCTATCTATCTATCTATCTATCTATCTATCTATCTATCTATCTATCTGTTATAGAGTGCCTTCTATCTATCTATCTATCTATCTATCTATCTATCTATCTATCTATCTATCTATCTATCTATCTATCTATCTATCTATCTATCTATCTATCTATCTATCTATCTATCTATCTATCTATCTATCTATCTATCTATCTATCTATCTGTTATAGAGTGCCTTCTATCTATCTATCTATCTATCTATCTATCTATCTATCTATCTATCTATCTATCTATCTATCTATCTATCTATCTATCTATCTATCTATCTATCTATCTATCTATCTATCTATCTATCTATCTATCTATCTATCTGCTTCACCACCTGAGGCTACAGGTCCATCACGCCCTCAACCCTCTGCAGTTCGCATATCAGGAGAAGGTGGGAGCGGAGGATGCCATCATCTACATGCTACACCGATCCCTCTCCCACTTGGACAGAGGCAGTGGTGCTGTAAGAATTATGTTTCTAGACTTCTCTAGCGCCTTCAACACCATCCAACCTCTGCTCGTTAGGGACAAGCTGACAGAGATGGGAGTAGATTCATACCTGGTGGCATGGATCGTGGACTATCTTACAGACAGACCTCAGTATGTGCGTCTCGGGAACTGCAGGTCTGACATTGTGGTCAGCAACACAGGAGCGCCACAGAGGACTCTACTTTCTCCGGTCCTGTTCAGCCTATATACATCGGACTTCCATTACAACTCAGAGTCCTGCCACGTGCAAAAGTTTGCTGACGACACTGCAATTGTGGGCTGCATCAGGAGTGGGCAGGAGGAGGAGTATAGGAACCTAATCAAGGACTTTTTTAAATGGTGCGACTCAAACCACCTACAACTGAACACCAGCAAAACCAAGGAGCTGGTGGTGGATTTTAGGAGGCCCAGGCCCATCATGGACCCCATGATCATCAGAGGTGACTGTGTGCAGATGGTGCAGACCTATAAATACCTGGGAGTGCAGCTGGATGATAAATTAGACTGGACTGCCAATACTGATGCTCTGTGCAAGAAAGGACAGAGCCGACTATACTTCCTTAGAAGGCTGGCGTCCTTCAACATCTGCAATAAGATGCTGCAGATGTTCTATCAGACGGTTGTGGTGAGCGCCCTCTTCTACGCGGTGGTGTGCTGGGGAGGCAGCATAAGCAAGAGGGACACCTCACAGCTGGACAAACTGGTGAGGAAGGCAGGCTCTATTGTAGGCACGGAGCTTGACAGTTTGACATCTGTGGCAGAGCGATGGGCGCTGAGCAGACTCCTGTCAATCATGGAGAATCCACTGCATCCACTGAACAGGATCATCTCCAGACAGAGGAGCAGCTTCAGCAACAGACTGCTGTCACTGTCCTGCTCCACTGACAGACTGAGGAGATCGTTCCTACACCACACTATGCGACTCTTCAGTTCCACCCGGGGGGTAAATGTTAACATTATACAAAGTTACTGTCTGTTATACCTGCATTGTTATCACTCTTTAATTTAATATTGTTTATTATCAGTATGTTGCTGCTGGAGTATGGGAATTACCCCTTGGGATTAATAAAGTATCTATCTATCTATCTATCTATCTATCTATCTATCTATCTATCTATCTATCTATCTATCTATCTATCTATCTATCTATCTATCTATCTATCTATCTATCTATCTATCTATCTATCTATCTATCTATCTATCTATCTATCTATCTATCTATCTATCTATCTATCTATCTATCTATCTATCTATCTATCGTGCCTTTCATTATCTGTCCATATATGATATACAGATATCAGTGATATATTTGAATAAAAACACAAAGAAAATGTGCCTTTCTGCTAATTTATTCAACAGAAATATCAATCTATCAATAGATGTCAGTTTTTAATTAATAATAAACCTGCAGACCTCTTTCTCGCTGTCTTTATGGGTTTTGGAGTGTAAACTGACGTCTGTTTTTCCCTTTTACACTGCAGGTTTGAAGTGCGCAGACAGACAGACAGACAGACAGACAGACAGACAGACGGACAGAGAGTGTCGAGGTCTGACTGCTTTCTGACTCCACTGCAGTGTATTTTAGTAAAGCGTATTGCGTATTCATTTGTCAGATGATAATTTCAAATTAAAAGGCTTGCTGCGCTTGATATTGAAGGGAATGCTTTTCTTGTAAGCCAGTGGCCTGCCAGTGCGCTGCTCAAATCGAGTTAAAGACGTCGAGTGAGAGGAGTTCCCAAAGCTTCCAGTGACGTCTCGACCGTCTGCCTGACGCTGGTGAAAAGTGGCAAAGCGATGGAGACAAACATGAAAGACAGGCAGCTGCCGGCGCCGTGAAGCACGTGTGTATTCTATCTGTAATTATAGGTAACTAGACTCTAATTTAATTATATGATCACTTCTTTATTTCGTTTACGCGTTTGCATTGCGGTTTAATTGCAAAGGTGGAATGCAAACATAGTAAGGCAACTCCAAAACAAACTGCAACACGGTAACAGTTAAAATGAAATATAATTACGGGAATGCATTTTAAAAGGAGAGAACAATACCTCAGAATGCTGCAGAAAATGAGACCTGGAAGTGGGAGCACAAAACTCCGTGGGCATGGAGTCAGTGCTGCCAAGAAGATGGAGAATGTGCCAATGACAAATCTATTTTATGGTGCAGGGGTCCCTAAACTTTCTCGTGACCCAATTTTGCCTTTTTTGAGTCTTTCAGACCCATCCCTGGTTTTTGGGGGGGAATGTGACCATCATCCTTCCTTAGGGTGGTCCCCCTTGGAGAATCGCCAACACTTAGCAGAGCAATGGCACATTTGCTTTAAATGCCTGTGGTGACCCAGCGTAAGGCGCTCCACAAATCTTACGCAACCATTTTGTGAATCTTCTTCTGAGCGGTGGTTGTGTTTCGGTCTTCTTTACAATAGCAGGGTCCCTGAGCACTTGACACTTTGTACTTCTGGTATTATGAGCTGGAGTCCCAAATCCTCCAAAAACACTTCCCAAGGTGCCCACTAGAGGGGGGTATAACCGTCAAACCCCAGCTAGAATAAGGGCAAACACAGAATCCTTATGAAATAAAATGATTTATTTTTATTGGAATGCTCTGTCACACAAAAAAAGCTCTGTGGAATAGGAGAAGTGCAATGGGAATTTTGTGAAACAATAAGGCAAACCAAAGCAGATAGTCGTCCCGAACACAGAGCATGAAGTCAAAAAATCCAGTAAATCGAACAAACACAAGAAAAACAAAACACAAGGACTCACCAACTGCAGAGCGCATTCAGGATGAACCCAGGATGGAGGCCCAAAGCATGTAGTTCCAAAAGCACTACCGAAAATGTCCATTAGAGGGGGATACCACCGTCAAACCCTGGCTGGTAATAAGGACAAACACAAAGGAGTCTTTATAAAGTTATTACAAAAATGCTGTTTCACCACGAAGCTCCAAAGATTACAAAAGGCCTAAATCAGTGGTCAGCAAAGCGAATGAAGGAGATCAATGTTTCAAAAGCACAATCCAAAGACAAAGTCAAATAAAACTTGTAATCACAATAAGCGAAACACAAGAAACTCACCATTGCCAGGCCTGTTCAAGATGAACCACCAGAGACTGTGGGAGACCCTCTGGATGTCATAGACTAGGAGTCCCAAAGGGCGAAGTCCCAAGTGCACTTCCAACAATGTCCACTAGAGGGGGATTCCACCGTGAAACCCCGGTTAGTAAGAATGGCAAAAATATAAAGTTATTACAAAAATGTTCTGTTTCGCCGTGAAGCTCCAAAGAGCACAAAACAACATTTCAAAAGCACAATCCAAAGGTGAAAACTTGTAATTTCTAACAAACAAAACACAACAAACTCAATAATCCCAGGCACATTAAAGATGAACCACCAGAGACTGTGGGAGACCCACCAGATGGCGTAGACTAGGAGTCCCAAAGGGTGAAGTCCCAAATACACTTCCAACAATGTCCACTAGAGGGGGATACCACCGTCAAACCCCAGCCAGGAATAAGGACAAACACACAGGAGTCTTTATAAAGTTATTACAAAAATGCTATTTCATGACAAAGCTCCAAAGAGTACACAAGGCGTAAATCAGTGGTCAACAAGGTGAATGAAGGAGATCAACGTTTCAAAAGCACAATCCAAAGACAAAGTCAAACAAAACTCCTAATCACAAAAAGCGAAACACAAGAAACTCACCATTGCCAGGCCTGTTCAAGATGAACCACCAGAGACTGTGGGAGACCCTACCGATGGCGTAGACTAGGAGTCCCAAAGGGTGAAGTCCCAAAAGCACTTCCAACAATTACCACTAGAGGGAGATACCACCGTCAAACTCCATCAATTAATAAAGACAAACACAGAAGAGTCTTTATAAAGTTATTACAAAAATGTTCTGTTTCAGCACAAAGCTCCAAAGATGACAAAAGGCATAAATCAGTTTTTAGCAAGGTGAATGAAGGCATTAAACATTGTGAAAGCACAATCCAAAGGTGAAGTTAAAAAACCTTGTAACCTTGTAATTCCTAATAAGCGAAACACAAGAAACTCAACACTGCCAGGCACATTAAAGAAGAACCACCAGAGACTGTGGGAGAGCCTCTGGATGTCATAGAGTAGGAGTTCCAAAGGGTGAAGTCCCAAAAAGCACTTCCAAAAATGGCCACTAGAGGGGGATACCACTGTCAAACCCCAGTTAGTAAGAACAGAAAACACACAGGAGTCTTTATAAAGTTATTACAAAAATGTTCTGTTTCACCACAAAGCTCCAAAGATCACAAAAGGCCTAAATCAGTGGTCAGCAATGCAAAGAAAGGCGATCAACATTGTGAAAGCACAATCCAAAGACAAACTTAAAAAAAAAAAAATCTCGTAATTACAGTAAGTGAAACACAAGAAACTCACCACTCCCAGCCACATTAAAAATGAACCACCAGAGACTGTAGGAGACCCTCTGGATGTCGTAAACGAGGAGTCCCAAAGGGTGAAGTCCCAAAAAGCACTTCCAAAAATGGCCACTAGAGGGGGATACCACTGTCAAACCCCAGTTAGTAAGAACGGAAATCACAGGAGTCTTTATAAAGTTATTACAATTTCACAATGAAGCTCCAAATAGCACAAAAGGTGTAAATTAGTGGTCAGCAAAGCAAACCAATACAATCAACATTGTGAGAGCACAATCTAAAGACAAAGTAAAAAAAAAATCTCGTAATTACATTAAGTGAAACACAAGTAACTCACCACTCACAGCCACATTCAAAATGAACCACCAGGAACTGTGGGAGACCCACCAGATGTTGTAAACTAGGAGTTCCAAAGGGTAAAGTCCCAAAAATGTCCACTAGAGGGGGATACCACCATCAAACCCCAGCCAGGAATAAGGACAAACACACAGGAGTCTTTATAAAGTTGCTCTGTTTCACCACAAAGCTCCAAAGAGCACAAAAGGCGTAAATCAGCGGTCAGCAATGCAAACCAAGACGATCAACATTTCAAAAGCACAATCCAAAGGTGAGGTTAAAAAAAAAACTTGTAATTCCTAATAAGCAAAATGCAAAAAACTCAACTCTGCCACGCTCAAGATGAAAAACCAGGAACTGTGGGAGACCTTCCAGATGTCGTAGACTAGGAGTCCCAAAAGCACTACCAAAAATGCCCACTAGAGGGAGATACCATCGATACCATCGCAAGTAAGAAGGACAAACACAGGAGTCTTTATAAAGAAAATTTATTATTAGAAAAAGGCCTCACTACAGAGCTCTGAAGAGCACAAAAGGCATAAAATGTGGTGCCGGTAAGGCAAATCAAGGTGAACAACATTCTAAAAGGACAATCTAAAAACAGAACAAGAAGTCAAAAATTTGGATGTGAGCGTCAGTAGGCATTGCACCCTAGGATTCAAGTTACCCAGACTCTTCTATAATAATAATTAGCATTTATGGAGCGCCTATCACAAACCCAAGGTCACTTTACATATAGATGGGAGAAAAAAAAAATCACACAGAAGACAAAAGTTTGTCGAAGAGGAAAAGTTTTCAGTTGAGATTTAAAGGTGAAGAAAGAGGAGCAAACTCGGAGAGACTGAGCAAGAGAGTTCCAGAGTTGAGGGGCCATAGCACTGAAGGACCTGTGTCACACACGTGCGCTTAGGAGGCAGTCAACAAGCCCTGAGGTGAGTGAAATATCGTGAGACGAGGGGATGATATCTCTCTCTCTTTTTCGTCAGACAAAAAGAAGAAAAACAACTCACCTTCCACACTTCCGATTTCCCAAGATAGCTTCCAAATGTCACTTCCACTTCTGACGTCCGATGATGATGTCATTTCCGGCATCACCTCACTTCCAGCTCCCGATGATAACGTCACTTCCGTCTGACAGTTGTTACGTCATCTCCTGCCTAACTCATTTCCGTCAGCCATTTTTTCACTGTATAAAAACACCATCTTTGTCATGTTCCATTGTCAATTGCTGTAAAGTATTTTGATCGTAATTTTTTGATCAAAAATTCCATGCCTCTTGTATCTTGCTATGCTTTGTCTTGATGTCTGAAGTGATTGAAATAATAAGGTAGATGTCTTTGAGCACCTGGAGCAGCCGGAGGTTTGCCATACGCTTTGTGCTGAGAGGTTTATTAAGGCTGAGGGTGAGAGCTCCACCCAATAGTAGGGAACAGGGCGTGAAGTAAGGAATTCTTGGCTGATACAGTAAATGGCTGATAGTCAGGGTGCTACGTGATTAATGTCATCGTAAATATATTTTGTGCTGAGTCCCGTCTTTTGTAGCGTTGTCCTGTTTACACGGTGCGTGTGTGTCTATGTAAATAAGACCCCTGGAAACAATGCGGGGAAAGGATAACTCTGTGGAACGGTGGGCCCTCACGATAATTGGTCCTGCCAATTCCATCACCTGCATCTGATCATTCGCTATTTAAACGGAAGGACAAAAAGAAAAAAAAAACAAAGCATCCCTTTCTACTAGACTGCCATTTCACTACAGAGAGATGAGAAAACACCCATCCAAATCATTCACACCTTTATCTACCTGCCACTTTCAACTCCCGACAACAACAGCTTTGCACCGCAAAACCCCGATGTTCTGGATTACGCCACGTACCATGGATAAGCATGGTGAGACTGTTTCTTGTTGTTTGGGGAGAGGAGCAAGCTATCACCTTCATCCATGTACTTTCCATAGGACAATTTTTCCAGCTCAACCAGGTTCACAAACATTATCCATCCATCCATCCATTTTCCAACCCGCTGAATCCGAACACAGGGTCACGGGGGTCTGCTGGAGCCAATCCCAACCAACACAGGGCACAAGGCAGGAAACAATCCTGGGCAGGGTGCCAACCCACCGCAGGACACACACAAACACACCCACACACCAAGCACACACTAGGGCCAATTAAGAATCGCCAGTCCACGTAACCTGCATGTCTTTGGACTGTGGGAGGAAACCGGAGCGTCCGGAGGAAACCCACGTAGACACGGGGAGAACATGCAAACTCCACGCAGGGAGGACCCGGGAATCGAACCCAGGTCCCCAGATCTCCATTTTCAATTAAATCTTCTGGACTTTTATGTGCGTTTCATGCTTTTTGCGTGTCTTAGTGAGTTTGTGTTCAGTGTGGGGTCGAGGGAGGGTTTGTATTGTATATTAGATAGATAGATAGATAGATAGATAGATAGATAGATAGATAGATAGATAGATAGATAGATAGATAGATAGATAGATAGATAGATAGATAGATAGATAGATAGATAGATAGATAGATAGATAGATACTTTATTAATCCCAATGGGAAATTCACATTCTTCAGCAGCAGCATACTGATACAATAAATAATATTAAATTAAAGAATGATAATAATGCAGGTGAAAAAACAGACAATAACTATGTATAATGTTAAATATTAACGTTTACCCCCCCTGGTGGAATTAAAGAGTCGCATAGTTTGGGGGAGGAACGATCTCCTCAATCTGTCTGTGGAGCAGGACAGTGACAGCAGTCTGTCACTGAAGCTGCTCTTCTGTCTGGAGATGACATTATTTAGTGGATGCAGTGGATTCTCCATAATTGATAGGAGCCTGCTGAGCGCCCTTCGCTCTGCCACAGATGTTAAACTGTCCAGCTCCATATTAACTTTGGGCTGCAGTTTTTCTTTTTATTCTTACTTTCCGCGGGACACTTTTGGGGTAGAATGTTATGTCGGGGTTGGTTGGGGTGTGATATACTGTATATATATATCTACAGTGCATCCGGAAAGTATTCACAGCGCATCACTTTTTCCACATTTTGTTATGTTACAGCCTTATTCCAAAATGGATTAAATTCATTTTTTTCTTCAGAATTCTACACACAACACCCCATAATGACAACGTGAAAAAAGTTTACTTGAGGTTTTTGCAAATTTATTAAAAATAAAAAAATTGAGAAAGCACATGTCCATAAGTATTCACAGCCTTTGCCGTGAAGCTCCAAATTGAGCTCAGGTTCATCCTGTTTCCCCTGATCATCCTTGAGATGTTTCTGCAGCTTCATTGGAGTCCACCTGTGGTAAATTCAGTTGACTGGACATGATTTGGAAAGGCACACACCTGTCTATATAAGGTCCCACAGTTGACAGTTCATGTCAGAGCACAAACCAAGCATGAAGTCAAAGGAATTGTCTGTAGACCTCCGAGACAGGATTGTCTCGAGGCACAAATCTGGGGAAGGTTACAGAAAAATTTCTGCTGCTTTGAAGGTCCCAATGGGCACAGCGGCCTCCATCATCTGTAAGTGGAAGAAGTTCGAAACCACCAGGACTCTTCCTAGAGCTGGCCGGCCATCTAAACTGAGTGATCGGGGGAGAAGGGCCTTAGTCAGGGAGGTGACCAAGAACCCGATGGTCACTCTGTTAGAGCTCTAGAGGTCCTCTGTGGAGAGAGGAGAACCTTCCAGAAGGACAACCTTCTCTGTAGCAATCCACCAATCAGGCCTGTATGGTAGAGTGGCCAGACAGAAGCCACTCCTTTGTAAAAGGCACATGGCAGCCCGCCTGGAGTTTGCCAAAAGGCACCTGAAGGACTCTCAGACCATGAGAAAGAAAATTCTCTGGTCTGATGAGACAAAGATTGAACTCTTTGGTGTGAATGCCAGGTGTCACGTTTAGAGGAAACCAGGCACCACTCATCACCAGGCCAATACCATCCCTACAGTGAAGCATGGTGGTGGCAGCATCATGCTGTGGGGATGGGAGACTAGTCAGGATAAAGGGAAAGATGACTGCAGCAATGTACAGAGACATCCTGGATGAAAACCTGCTCCAGAGCGCTCTTGACCTCAGACTGGGGCGACGGTTCATCTTTCAGCAGGACAACGACCCTAAGCACACAGCCAAGATATCAAAGGAGTGGCTTCAGGACAACTCTGTGAATGTCCTTGAGTGGCCCAGCCAGAGCCCAGACTTGAATCTGATTGAACATCTCTGGAGAGATCTTAAAATGGCTGTGCACCGACGCTTCCCATCCAACCTGATGGAGCTTGAGAGGTGCTGCAAAGAGGAATGGGCGAAACTGGCCAAGGATAGGTGTGCCAAGCTTGTGGCATCATATTCAACAAGACTTGAGGCTGTAATTGAATACTTATGTTCATGGGATTTCTCAGTTTTTTTATTTTTAATAAATTTGCAAAAACCTCAAGTAAACTTTTTTCACGTTGTCATTATGGGGTGTTGTGTGTAGAATTCTGAAGAAAAAAATGAAGTTAATCCATTTTGGAATAAGGCTGTAACATAACAAAATGTGGAAAAAGTGATGCGCTGTGAATACTTTCTGGATGCACTGTATGTTCATATATTCAATCTCTTTTCGCTTTTAGCTTTTCATCAATATCGCATTGAATTTTGATTCCGTGTTTGGAATGACATCGTGACAACGCAACGTATAAGTGCCCGTGAGTGAATATCGTTTCTTTCTCTGTACACTAAATGTGTCTGATATAACCACTATGGAACTTGGCCCGGACACAGGCAGGCAAACAAAACCTAACACACGTCAATTGAACATACTTTTTACAGTGAACAGCACACAACCCCAGTACTTCCCCAAAGTCCAGGCCTCTGTACACAATGATGCCTCTCTTCGCTGCCTCCACTCCTCTCCACCAAGACTTTGTCTTCTTCCTCCCGACTCCAGCCTTCGAATGGAGGGAGACGGCCTCTTTTATACACACCCGGACATGCTCCAGGTGCCTCCCGAATAGCCTCCGCCGGCACTCCCCAGTGTGGTGGAAGTACCAGCTGCGCACTCCGGGTGTCCCTGGTTGTCTTCCACCCAGCACTTCCAGGTGTGGCGGAAGTGCTGAGGACCAGGGCTCTCCAGGCATCGGGGCGCCCCCTGGCGATGACCATGGGCCCCTATAGGGTTGAGCTTCCAAGCTCAGTTCCCGTAGTCCCCAAAGCCACTAGGGTGGTCACCCCCTTGTGGTCTTGAGGAGGAGTAAGCCCTCCTCCCGTCCTTCTGGGCATCCCGGCTGGGTGCCACCCCCAGCCACTTGCCACACCATGTAGGACTTTTCCAAATCTCTTTGCATAAGCTCTTGTCATCTTGCGGGATGTGAAAGTGTCTCTGAGACAATCATGTCTCGTCTCCTTCCAAGATTTTTTTTTTATAATAGAGAGCATATACTCATTTTATTATTTTACATACGGTTTGTTTTTTGTCTTATTTTTGATCAGGGGAAGTTTATTTGGAAGAAGTACGGCTTGTCGGGTTTAACGTCCTCAGCTTGCCAGGCCACAGGTCTTGGTGGTGTAGCAGCCAGTTTTGGAGAGTGAGTCGGCCATTACATGCTGAGCCTTTGTATGTTTGAATGTATTCTTGGAGACCAAAAGTAACATTTAGGTCTGAGATATCATTAAAAAATTGTATGTCGTTTGTGCCGATAATAAGTAAGTCTCTTGAAGTGCTGAAAGAGTGACAGTCTGTGCTATTCCTAAAGCAGTTGTGTGGTTTGAAGTGCTAGAGATTAACCAGCTGTATGTGTGTGTCACTCACTGATGAGGGTCTGTGTGTGTATGTGTATGTGTGTGTGTGTGTGTTAATCTTAAAGTACGACATGCTTCCATTAGGTCAGATTATCTCAGGGCACAACGTGAGTTACCACAGCTATGCTGATGACACACAGCTGTATTTATCAATAGCACCTGATGACCCCGATTCTCTTGATTCAATAACACAATGTCTGACTTGTATTTCTGAATGGATGAATAGTAACTTCCATCCATCCATTTTCCAACCCGCGGAATCCAAACACAGGGTCACGGGGGTCTGCTGAAGCCAATCCCAGCCAACACAGGGCACAAGGCAGGGAACCAATCCTGGGCAGGGTGCCAACCCACCGCAGTGAATAGTAACTTTCTCAAGCTAAATAAAGAGAAAACTGAAATCTTAGTGATTGGCAATAATGGATATAATGAGGCTATTAGAAATAAACTGGAAGCATTAGGATTAAAAGTCAAAACGGAGGTAAAAAGCTTAGGGGTAACTGTTGACTGTAATCTAAATTTTAAATCGCATATTAATCAGATCACTAGGACATAATTTTTTCACTTAAGAAACATAGCAAAAGTTAGACCTCTTATATCATTGAAAGATGCAGAGAAATTAGTTCATGCGTTTGTTTTCAGTCGACTAGATTACTGTAACGCACTCCTCTCAGGACTACCCAAAAAAGACATCAATCGTTTGCAATGAGTGCAGAATTCAGCTGCTAGAATCCTAACCAGGAAAAGAAAATCCGAGCACATCTCTCCAGTTTTGATGTCACTACACTGGTTACCTGTGTCATTCAGGATTGACTTTAAAATTCTGCTTATGGTTTATAAAGCCTTAAATAATCTCGCCCCATCTTATATATCGGAATGTCTGACGTCTTATATTCCAAATCATAACCTCAGATCCTCAAATGAGGGTCTGCTTAGAATTCCAAGAGCAAAACTTAAAAGAAGTGGTGAGGCGGGCGGCCT
The DNA here is from genome assembly GCF_900747795.2 of Erpetoichthys calabaricus. NCBI lineage: Eukaryota > Metazoa > Chordata > Cladistia > Polypteriformes > Polypteridae > Erpetoichthys > Erpetoichthys calabaricus. The sequence continues at coordinate 156,124,659 of NC_041405.2, forward strand.
TCTGCTGTTATGCACCTCAAATCTGGAATAGCCTGCCAGTAGGAATTCGCCAGGCTAAAACAGTGAAGCACTTTAAAAAACTGCTGAAAACACATTACTGTAACATGGCCTTCTCATAACTTCACTGTAATTTAATCCTGATACTCTTTATATCCAATTCATTATAATAACTATTCATGGTGGCTCTAAAATCTGTACTAACCTCTACTCTCTCTTCTATTTCCTTTTCCGGTGTCCTTTTGGTGGTGGCGCACTACTCAAAGCACCGTGATGTTCCAACAATGATGGATTAAAAGCCAGAAGTCTGTATGACCATCATCATCAAGTGACTCCATGAGAACCCTAACTAAAAGAGGACTATTTCATTTATGTTAGGTAGAATGCCCAGAGGGGACTGGGTGGTCTCGTGGCCTGGAACCCCTGCAGATTTTATTTTTTTCTCCAGCCTTCTGGAGTTTTTTTTTTCTGTCCACCCTTTCCATCGGACCTTACTCCTTTCCTATGTTAACTAATGTCTTATTTTAATTTCTTATTTTGTCTTTTATTTTTCTTTTCTTCATTATGTAAAGCACTTTGAGCTACTTTTTGTTTGAGCATGTGCTATATAAATAAATGTTGTTGTTGTTGACAGCAGACCAACCCAGTGACAAACCTGATGAGTACACTTACCCCTAGGTAAAGGGTAAGTAGAGGGAAATACTACAATAATACAGACAGTGACACCATTTTCATCATTTTGTCTCTGTATGTCACTGCAATGGATGTGAAAAAAAGCAATCATTATGCGATTGAAGTGACACATTTGAGTACCGAGAATAAGTGAGGGTTAGTAACAAATTCTAACTGTCATGTTACTTATGTTTTAGTGCTAATGACTAACAACCGAGATGCAGTCTGTACAGTTAATCAGCAGCTCTAGTCAGGGTGTGCTAAACTGAAGTAGTGAGTCTTCAGCCGGGATTTGAAAGCTGAGACTGAGGGGGCATCTCTTATAGTAGCAGACAGACCACTCCACAGTTTAGGGGACCCCCTGTAACTAAAAGCTCGACCTCCCACTGTTATTTTATTAATCCTTGGACTCCTAAACAGACCGGCATCTTGAGATCTTAATGTACGCTCTGGTTTGTAAGTCATGATTAGTTCAGATAAGTAAGCCGGACCTCGGCCATTTAAGGCTTTATATGTTAACCCTCAAACTGCCACATACTTGGGGGTTAATGCACCCCTGGATGCCAAATACTTTTTTGCTGCCCATTTTAAGCAAACATCACAATTCACAAAGAAGATGTGAAATTTTAATGGAACACTTTTTTTTCATGCAAATTACTGCAATTACTGCAACACTGATCATTGTACACACTGCCAATGAACTGTAAAAACTATAAAACAAATTACTGGAATATGTACAAGGTGCAACTGACGGCATTGATGAGATTCAATAAATCACCAAGCCAATTGCGCTTGAACTGTCTGCACGTAAACACACAGAGGTATACGCTGATGCTGGCAGGCCAGTCTACAGTAGTGTAGCGGCTGAATCCCAGGTGACAGTGATGCTGATTCTCTAGGGGGCGCCAGTGGTCCTGAGCTGGCTACTCAACGAATGTATGGCACGGACTGATCAGCTCCGGCGTGCTGGCAAATTACTCTCTGAAGCGATTATAGCCGGTTGCGGCGTTCAATGAATATATGTCGCTGAATATACTCAGCCCCTGCGTGCTGGCAAATTATACTGGGAAATAACTATAGCCGGTTGGGGCGTTCAATGAATGTATGTCGCTGAATATACTCGACTCCAGCGTGCTTCCAAATTGCACTGGAAACCGACTTTAGCCAGTTGCGGCGTTCAACGAATGTACGTTGCTGAATATACTTGGCTCTGGCGTGCTGGCAAATTGCATTGGGAATTGGCAGTTTAAGGGTTAAAAGGAGGATTTTTTGAAACTTAACCGGGAGCCAGTGTAAGGATTTAAGAACGGGAGTTATGTGTTCATATTTTTTGTAACGTATTATGAATTTTTTTTTTTTTTTTGCTCATTCCATGACACACCCGAGCATGACAGGTGACTTTATCATGACTGCTGGACAACAACCAAACGTCAAGACCTCGACCTCGTTCAAAGAAAACGCGACTTAGTGCCGTAAGCAACAAGTAGTGAAAGCTTTTTAAGGTTTTAAGGGCCCCCGTGTGACGGCTCTACCAATTCTACTTCCAAATCCTAAGCAGGAAGACCTTAAAGTCTCCCCGCGACGCGCGCTCATCCCGGATCGTTCCTCTGAACGCGTTACCTATGGATGGCAGGGGAGCGCCGTCACGGCTGAACAGCTGACCCACCAAGGAGGCTGGGAAATCCACCACATGCTGTGACATTGCCTTTTGAAGAATGTCACTCACTCTCACTCTCTCTCTCTCTCTTCAAGGCAAGGTCACCCAAGGCCTGGAAGAAATAAATAAATAAATCAATCAAAAGTCCGCTGCAACTTGAGAGTCCTAAGTTAACCACTTTTATCTCACCACTCGATGCAATTAACCAAAGATTCAAGGCTATTTTCTTCTTCTCTTTTTCTTTTTTGGTTTCGTAGCAACCATTCTCATTAACTGCCACATTCGTTTCTAAATTCAGTGTACTTCCCTGGGGTAGGCAGATGAACAGAGGAGATGTCTAATAATGATGATGGGGGGGGGGGGTTGTTTGGTTGGTAGTGGTGGGGGGGGGGGGGAGAGAAATCTGAAACACGATAAAACATTTAAGAGATGACGCAGAGGAACAGCACAAAACCCCCCAGTGAGCGAATGCAGAAGAAATGCCTCCTTTGTTTTCTGGCCGCTGCCACGGCCGTGTTCTCTCCAAAGCAACAACGTTCTGCTATTGTGCCGTCTGATGCTGCTGTGAAGGTCAGCCTCGATTGTATCAGCAAGAAAACGCACTAGGAATACAATGTGAGGAAGAAAAAAAAAAAGGATGAAAGAAAAAGTACGGCATCGGAAAGACAAACGTGGGTCGATGAGTAGAGGCTCATTGCGAGAAGATGAGCAAATATCAGGTGGGTGCTAAAGTCATGTCCATGTGTGGACAGATCGAGGAAAAGATGGGAATGTACAGCAAAACCTGGGTTTGGGACCATCGTCTGCTGTCACAATGTGGCATGGAAGGGGAAAGATTAATCCTGCAGGACTTTGGCTCCATAATCCCTCACAAGATTCATCCTGTAGGACATTGGTTCCCTAATCTCTCACAGAATTCATCCTGCAGGAATTTGACTCCCTAATCCCTCACAAGATTCATCCTGTACGACTTTGGCTCCCTAATCCCTCAGAAGATCCATCCTGTAGGACTTTGGCTCCCTAATCCCTCAGAAGATTCATCCTGCAGGACTTTGGCTCCCTACTCCCTCACAAGATTTGTCCTTTAGGACTTTGCTCCCTAATCCCTCAGAAGATTCATCCTGAAGGACTTTGGCTCCCTAATCTCTCACAGAATTCATCCTGTAGGACTTTGGCTCCCTACTCCCTTGCAAGATTCATCCTGCAGGACTTTGGCTCCCTAATCCCTCAGAAGATTCATCCTGTACGACTTTGGCTCCCTAATCCCTCACAAAATCAATCCTGCAGGACTTTGGCTCCCTAATCCCTCAGAAGATTCATCCTGCAGGACTTTGGCTCCCTAATCCCTCACAAGATCAATCCTGCAGGACTTTGGCTCCCTAATCCCTCAGAAGATTCATCCTGCAGGACTTTGGCTCCCTAATCCCTCAGAAGATTCATCCTTTACGATTTTGGCTCCCTAATCCCTCACAAAATCAATCCTGCAGGACTTTGGCTCCCTAATCCCTCAGAAGATTCATCCTGCAGGACTTTGGCTCCCTAATCCCTCACAAGATCAATCCTGCAGGACTTTGGCTCCCTAATCCCTCAGAAGATTCATCCTGCAGGACTTTGGCTCCCTAATCCCTCAGAAGATTCATCCTGTACGACTTTGGCTCCCTAATCCCTCACAAAATCAATCCTGCAGGACTTTGGCTCCCTAATCCCTCAGAAGATTCATCCTGCAGGACTTTGGCTCCCTAATCCCTCAGAAGATTCATCCTGTACGACTTTGGCTCCCTAATCCCTCACAAGATCAATCCTGCAGGATTTTGGCTCCCTAATCCCTCAGAAGATTCATCCTGCAGGACTTTGGCTCCCTAATCCCTCAGAAGATTCATCCTGTACGACTTTGGCTCCCTAATCCCTCACAAAATCAATCCTGCAGGACTTTGGCTCCCTAATCCCTCAGAAGATTCACCCTGCAGGACTTTGGCTCCCTAATCCCTCACAAGATTCATCCTGTAGGACTTTGGCTCCCTACTCCCTCAGAAAAGTCGCTCCATTACTCCTGTCATGCTTACGCATTCAAGGATCTCCTTTGCTGGCTCATTTGAGGTAGATAGTAACCCACCGGGGCGAGAGGGGGCGCTGTCGCTAATGTGCCTCCTTAATTTTCCCCTGGAGCTCCCAGAAACCTCCCAATGAGGGCAACTAGCTCTGCCTCCTCTGGCCTTCCCAGCTGCCTCCACTGAGTTGTCTTTTAAGAGCGGTCCCTGATGAGTGAGCGCTCTCCGAAAGACCTTTTATTTGTTACAATGGCTATAATTACAAGCCTAATTTTCTTCTCTGTCTTGTGCCCTTTGGGGTTATGTTAGTTATACCCAGAAGGCACTTGTGTAAGTTTATAGAAGGAAAGCACTGCCCGGCTGGTGTCCCAAATATTCTCTGTTTGTTTCAATTCTGATTAGATCTGTGCTTGGCCAGCTCACACCACCTTGATAAAGAAGATTTAGAAACTGCATGAAGATTATTTGAAAGGTTATGGGAGATCCTGGACTAGTGCTGGGTCAGTGCTTAAATCTTGACTTTGGTGTCCGTACCAACTTTCAGACCTCAGCAGTGGTTGCGATGGATGGATGTCTTGGCCAGCATGACGCAAGGAACAAAACCCATTGTGATGCAAGGACACAAGGAGAACATGACGTAATTAAGAAAAACAGAACATATAACAGGATAACATAGTAGGACACCCCATAATGCAAGGCAATGCAATTTAATGTAATGCAACATAACAAAGCATATCACAGCATAACATAATGGGGCATCCCATAATGCAATGCAATACAATTTAATGTAATGCAACATACAGAACCTATCAAAGCATAATAACAATAATAACACAACAATCTGCTTGATTGATGGCTAGAACACCTCTGATGTCACTTCCTGTGTTCATCCACCTGGACCCGCCTCTTCCTGCTGGAAGTCCTCAAAACCGGAAGACCTGCCATTTTCGATCAGTTCTCTCCTGAACTCATGTCTACCAAGACCTTTCTACAATATCTGTGCGTTTTTCTATTGTTTTAATTCAATCAATTATATGAGGTTACCAGGGTGGTACGCCAACTCTTTATTGTAGTCTTGTCTTTCTCTTACGCATACAATATAACATAACTGGCTATTACATAATATAACATCATAACATAATGTAATTAAACATAATATAATAATAATACATTTTATTTATATAGCACCTTTACCATATAGAACGTAATATATGCCTAAAGGATCTGGGCTGGTAACTTGAAGGCTGCTGGTTTGAATCCCGGCAGTGACAGAAGGAATGTTACTCTGATGGGCTCTTAAACTGCAATTGCTCCAGGGGCGCTATACAAATAGTTGAACCTGAACTCTGACCCTAAAAATCTCTGAGTAAGTCTGGGGTATGCAAAAAAAATTCAATATAGAAGAAATTGTAAATTGCAAATAAAGCCACTTATTATATAATTGTGATGGATGGAGGGGCACTTTTATAGTGCCTTTCACTATCTATCTATCTATCTATCTATCTATCTATCTATCTATCTATCTATCTATCTATCTATCTATCTATCTATCTATCTATCTATCTATCTATCTATCTATCTATCTATCTATCTATCTATCTATCTATTATATAGTGACTTTCATATCTATCTATCTATCTATCTATCTATCTATCTATCTATCTATCTATCTATCTATCTATCTATCTATCTATCTATCTATCTATCTATCTATCTATCTATCTATCTATCTATCTATCTATGCGTCCCAGCTGGGTATGGCACCCAGCCACCCGTGACAAGGTGTATTTTCAGTAACCACTTTTCTTGAAGTGCACCCTAAGGAGCTGTGTTGTGGTCTGGTGCCGCTAAGATTCACACCGTCAAGAAGACTGTGATTTATTTATTTTTATGGAGGAGATCCCAGGGACGCTCCCAGCCTTGGCCTGACCCGTACACACTCATAAACAGACAAAATAATGCATACTGGAATCAAACAACAATTAAAAAATATAATGAAATTAAATGAAAACAATACCACCCCCTATTAGGCCCACTCCTATGTGAAATTAACCCCACTCATAACAGGTGTGTAGGCCCACCCCTTTATGAAATTAGCCCCACCCATGACAAGTGTAGGCCCACCCTTTAATGAAATTAGCCCCCCTCATCACAAGTGTAGGCCCACCCTTTTATGAAATTAGCCCCCCTCATCACAAGTGTAGGCCCACCCCTATGTGAAATCAACACCACTCATAACAGGTGTGTAGGCCCACCCTTTTATGACATTAGCCCCACCCATGACAGGTGTAGGCCCACCCTTTTATGAAATTAGCCCCCCTCATCACAAGTGTAGGCCCACCCTTATATACAAATAGCCCCACTCATGACAGGTGTCGGCCCACCCCTTTATGAAATTAGCCCCACCTATAACAAGTGTAGGCCCACCCCTATGTGAAATTAACCCCACTCATAACAGGTGTGTAGGCCCAACCTTTTATGACATTAGCCCCACCCATGACAGGTGTAGGCCCACCCATTTATGAAATTAGCCCCCCTCATCACAAGTGTAGGCCCACCCTTATATACAAATAGCCCCACCCATGACAAGTGTAGGCCCACCCAGTGGTGTAATTAGCTCGCTGAAGGCCCCTGTGCAGCGCCCTGAGGTGGGACCCTCCCGTCTAGCATAACTGTTAGTAATTTACTTTCAACTAGATCTAGTGGTGGTGTCCAGGACCGCGTCACTATCAGATCACACGCTGGTGACAAACGCTGACCAGCTCTCTCAATGGAATTTGTGATAACTTTTTTAATCGCTTTATTACAGCCGCTGTAAGTTAGTAAAAATAACTGTGTAAGTGTAGGCCCACCCTTTTATAGAAATTAGCCCCACCCATGACAGGTGTAGGCCCACCCTTTTATGAAATTAGCCCCCCTCATCACAAGTGTAGGCCCACCCTTATATACAAATAGCCCCACTCATGACAGGTGTAGGCCCACCCCTTTATGAAATTAGCCCCACCTATGACAAGTGTAGGCCCACCCCTATGTGAAATTAACCCCACTCATAACAGGTGTGTAGGCCCAACCTTTTATGACATTAGCCCCACCCATGACAGGTGTAGGCCCACCGCTTTATGAAATTACCCCCCCATGACAAGTGTAGCCCCACCCATTTATGAAATTAACCCCCCCCCCCCATGACAAGTGTAGGCCCACCCCTATATGAAATTAGCCCCAAGCATGACAGGTGTAGGCCCACCCCTACATGAAATTAACCCCTTCACGACAAGTGCAGGCCCACCCTTTTATGAAATTAGCCCCCTGTGGCAGAAGGCCGGGGTCCATGCCCAGTCAGGATGCCCCTTCACACTATATTCAGGGGGAGCAGCCCCGGACAGTGCAATACCTCCCCCTGGACACTAGATGGCCGTCCCCTGGGTTGGAGTGGTGCCTCAGTTTCCTGCAGGGCTCCATTGGAATTGGAGTTGGGTGCAACCCTGTTGGATCCCGCAGGAGGTGCTGCAGCTGGGACTCCTGAGCCCATATGGGCAGTGTATTCGCCACACCCGGAAGTGCAGCGGGAACTCGGCGATCAACCACCTGGAGCACTTCTGGGTGGACTATAAAAGGGGCCAGCGACCACCACTCAATGGCCAGAGTAGGCAGGAGGAGGAAGAAGCGTGATGGATGAGTGGTGGAGGAAAAGTAGAGTGTGTTGGTGCTTATTTGGTAGTATGGGACTGTGCTGTGGCTGGGGGACACGGGGAAGATGTGCCCTCCAGCTGAAGAAAAATAAATAATCGTTTTATTTTACATGTGCATCCGTGTCCATCTGTATTGGGTCGGGCACCTTTATAGCGCCTTTTTACACCTCCTCATGACAAGTGTAGGCTCATACCTTTATGAAATTAGCCCCAAGCATGACAGGTGTAGGCCCACCCTTATATACAAATAGCCCCTCTCATGACAGGTGTAGGCTCACCCATTTTATGAAATGATTGTTCCTCTACTGGTCACCAAACTTTGAATAGGAATCTAGGAAGATCATGACAGTGTGAGTTTGCTCCACAATGGACCCTTGACAAGAGGAGCTGGCCATTCTGGCCGAGCAGGTCACTGGCGTCTTACAATGTGCCACTTACAAATCTGTCGCTCTTTTGTCATGTCGTCTGTATGAGAAGAATGAATAAAACGAATGACGATGGACCCACAAAAGATTATTCATCTCAGCTCCACGCACAACCGAGGACTGCCAAACTGAACATGCCAGGATGCAAGCCTGCCAAACTACCAACTAATCCATTTCTAAAAATAATGAACTCGATAATAAACTGCCCAGAAATTTCATATAAAAAGAACGAAAATGGCAAAATGCGTGCTGAAAGCAACAAAATCATGATGCTAGCTCAGCAAGGTAAAGTTTTAAAGTTTTTTTTTTGTGCCCACGAAGACGCAGAGTGCCCAGATGGCGGAGTGGGTGGCCTGTCTCAGCCTGGCATGGTGCCATACGTTGTAACTGAAGCAATTCTTTGTGCCTTTAACACACTAACTTTGAATTAGGATTGGATCGGAGTATTAAGAGAAAGACCTCGGGCACTTTCATGGTCACCGTCACAGCCCTTAGTCCATTTCAAGTAGCTGGTTTGTTGTCACCACTCCTGATATCTGGGTGTCCAGTCGTGGGAGGCTTTGGGGCAGCAGCACTGCTTTATGCAGACGATGTTGTCTTCGATATGTAAATAATGTTTGGGACAAGGACACATTTCTCTTTGATATCCCCCCTGCTCCACATTTTAAAATTACAAATCAAACAATTCAGACATCGTGATCCAAGTGCATTTTTAAATCTGCACACATTTCTGTCACCATTCTCCCATTTCAAGGCACCATAATGTTTGTGACACAGCAATGGCAGGTCTATTAGAGCCGTTGTCATATTTAGTTCTTTGTCACATATCCCAGTATGCAATGACAGCGATTCACAGACATCATCAGGTGCTGACGATCTTCTCTGGTGATGCTCTGCCAGGCCTCTCATGCAGCCATCTTCAGCTCCTGCTTGTTTCGGGGGGGGGGGCTTGTCCCCTTAGGTTTTCTCTTCAGCATATGGAAGGCCAGCTCAGTTGGACTGAAATCGGGTGACTGGCTCGGCCATTCAAGAATTTTCCCATTTTTAGCTTTGATAAACTCCTGTGTCACCTCAGCAGTCTGTTTAGCTCATCATCTTGTTGTAGGATGGAGTGCCGTCCACTGAGTTTGGAGGTATCTACTAGAACTTGAGCAGATCAGATGTTTCTACACATCTCAGAATTCATTGTGCCATCAGCAGTTCCATCATCAGTGAAGGGAAGTGTGCCAGGACCTGTGGCAGCCATATATGCCCAAGCCATCACCCCCAGTACCATCATGTTTAACAGATAAGGTGGACTGCTTTGGATCTCGGGCAGTTCCTTGTGGTCTCCACATTTGCTCTCGCCATCACTCTGATGAGGTTCATCTTTGTCGTGTCTGCCCACAAGACCTTTTCCCAGAATTCTGCAGGCTCTTTGCAGTCCTTTGTCACAAACTGTCATCTGGCCATCCTGTTTTTGTGGTTTGCATCTTGCAGTGTGTCCTCCTCTGTGTCTCTGTTCATGAAGTCTTCTGCTGATAGTCGTCTCTGACATGTCCACATCGGCCCCCTGTAGACTGTTTCTGATCTGTCTGACAGGCGTTTGGGGCTTTTTCTTGACCATAGTGAGGATTCTTCTGTCTTCAGCAGTGAAGGTCTTCCTTGGCCTATCAGTCCCTTTGTGATTACCTGCACAAAGAAAGTGAAAATCCACCTTAAGAAAAGGATAGGTTTCTGTGTGTCTCTCTGTGTGTCCGTCTTTTTGAAAGTCTCTGGGGGTTCAACAGATGGTGCATCCACAAATATTTTTAGTAATAAACTGTATTGCATTTGTCATTACAGCAGATGGTGTCGGACAAACATTAACATTGCTTTTATGAATCCCATCCAAAATGACAAATAACAGAGACATGTGCATTGCATTTGTCATTCCAACAGATGGCACCTCACAAACATTAACATTGCTTTTATGAATCCCATTCCAAATGACAAATAACAGAGATATGTGCATTGCATTTGTCATTCCAACAGATGGCACCTCACAAACATTAACATTGCTTTTATGAATCCCATACCAAATGACAAAAAACAGAGACATGTGCATTGCATTTGTCATTCCACCAGATGGCACCTCACAAACATTAACATTGCTTTTATGAATCCCATACCAAATGACAAATAGCAAAGACATGTGCATTGCATCTGTCATTCCAGCAGATGGAACCTCACAAACATTAACATTGCTTTTATGAATCCAATAATAAATAACAAATAGCAGAGACATGTGCATTGCATTTGTCATTCCAATAGATAGATAGATAGATAGATAGATAGATAGATAGATAGATAGATAGATAGATAGATAGATAGATAGATAGATAGATAGATAGATAGATAGATAGATAGATAGATACTTTATTAATCCCGATGGGAAATCACAATAGATGGCACCTCACAAACATTAACATTGCTTTTATGAATCCCATACCAAATAACAAATAACAGAGACATGTACATTGCATTTCTCATTCCAACAGATGGCACCTCACAAATATTAACATTGCTTTTATGAATCCCATACCAAATGACAAATAACAGAGACATGTGTATTGCATTTCTCATTCCAACAGATGGCACCTCACAAATATTAACATTGCTTTTATGAATCTCATACCAAATAACAAATAACAGAGACATGTGCATTGCATTAGTCATTCTATCAGATGGCACCTCACAAAGATTAACATTGCTTTTATGAATCCCATACCAAATGACAAATAGCAGAGACAAGTGCATTGCATTTGTCATTCCAACAGATGGCATCTCACAAACATTAACATTGCTTTTATGAATCCCATACCAAATGACAAATAACAGGAGATGTGCATTTGATTTGTCGTTCCAACAGATGGCACCTCACAAACATTTACATTGCTTTTACAAATCCCATCTCTAATGACAAATACCGGAGATACACAGCAATGTTTAATTGACATGCTTCTTAAAGCCTAAATGAGTTGCCTCCCCACCAGGGCCCACCTAGCTGGCTACCCCAGCATAGAGGACCACCCAAAATGGAAGAATTGAATTATTATTATTATTATTATTATTATTATTATTATTATTATTATTATTATTATTTATTTTATTTTTTTTCCCCCATGGACTGCAGAGCTGGTAAAACCGAATGAAAGGCTAATTTGGTTTACACTTTGAAAACTGTTGAGCTTCTGTATCAATATGAGGATGTTGAGGGGGTGTGTTTTTTTTGAGAGGGGGGATTCTGGCGGGGGGGAGGGGTTGGTTTTAATGATAAAACCACCCTGATGAAGCACAGCTTACTCTAACTGTCTAACAGAGATAGAACCAGCAAGAGGCATGCCAACCGAACAGAAGAGACGGGCGCCGGGGAATGAGGAGCCTCATTGTGCAATCTTGCATGGCAGATAGCAGGTCAAAAAGACCGGTGATTGCCACCTAGGCTGGCTGCATTCAGACCGGAGATACCGAGGTAATAGACTTTCCTTTTTCCTCGCTAATCCACTGAGCCATACGGCCCACACCAGCCAACGACAGATAATCCTATCTGACATTTCCACACACCAGAGGCAGCCAGTGACAATGGTCACGTTTTATCACCCACTTTCAACAATAAAACGAGATGCACAAATTAAAAAAAAAAAAAAATCGAAAACGGTTTGGCCAACGCGCTTAATTGTTTTCCGTGTAGCTCATTAGGCTCTAAAAGCTCACTCTTTTACCGAGGTTAATGAAATGTGCTAAACGCTACACGGAGTGAGACAGATGCGCGCTTTAGTGAGCGATGAAATGGCTCGCCGTGATAAATACGCAAGACGCCCACCAGGATGAAGAATCTGTCTGTCCTTGGTGTTTTAGGGGGGAGCTAAAGAAAAGGCAGATATTAATAACCGCGCTCGAGACAGATGCAATCCGATATTTGATTTCATTTGTCCTGGCCGTGCTTATTAATTGTTTCTTCTCTCTGTCAACAAAGCGAGTTGATGTGAGAAGAAAACTGATTAAGGGATAAAGAAAAAGAAAAAAGTTAAAGTTGCTGGGAAATCGATTTGTGCAACTCATTTGAGTTCAGACAAAAAGCCGATAAAGACCTCTGGCTGCTGACACTTCATTTTACCACCCTGGCCGGCAGAGGGGTCAATCAGTTTTAGGGAGCTCCCCTCACAGAGCATTGCATTGCTGTTACTCCGTTCAGTGCTGGCATGGACGGGGTGGTGGGCAGGGATGTGGGGGTCCAGCGGCTTGTGGAATACCGATGATGCTGTGATCTTCTCTGAGTCAATGGAGGAGAGACAGAGCAACGCGTCTGAGTGTCTGGGCTTGTGAGTGGTCCTGATAAAAAACAAAATCCAGTCCTTTAATGACGACTTGGGCAAAGCCATCAGCAGGGGGTCTGTCTGCGGATAGAGTGTCCACCGCGTCAACGGGTTTACTTTCGTTGGTGGTGACATTCACGTCTCTGGTGACTCTTCCTATGAAGTAGACGGATTGGGGGGTGGTCATGAGGGCGCTGGAAAAGAGTGTGTGGCACTCCTGATATCTCTGGTAAAGGACGAAGGTCCAAGTCTTTAGACTCCTGGTGCTTCCTGGTTGTGAGACATGGATGCTCTCCAGTGACCTGAGATGAAGACTGGACTCCTTCATGTGTGTCTCTTCAGAGAGTCCTTGGGTCCCGCTGGTCTGACTTTGTGTTGCTCACAGAGTCCCAAATGAGGTACATGACCTGCATGGTGAGGGAGCATCAGTTATGACACTATGGCCATGTGGTGCGATTACCCGAGGGTGATCCGGCTCACAGGACCAGAGTGGCTGGACCAGGCCAAGTGGACGCCCACATTACAGCAGACAGAGGGTCATTTCCAGAAGGTGGGACTGGACCACCTGCCAAGCAGGATCCCGAGCTGTTTCGTCATGTGGTGGGTATGGCCCAAGGGTGATCCAGCATACAGGACCCGAATTGTTGAGGACCCAAGTGGTTGGACAAGCCAAGGGGATGCTCACATAACACCTGGCTGTGGCGGATAGAGGGTCATTTCCAGAAGGTGGGACTGGACCACCTGCCAAGCAGGATCCCGAGCTGTTCCGTCATGTGGTGGGTATGGCCCGAGGGTGATCCAGCATACAGGAACCTCATTGTTGAGGACCCAAGTGGTTGGACAAGGCCAAGGGGACACTCACATAACACCTGGCTGTGGCAGATAGTGGGTCATTTTCAGAGGGTGGGACTGGACCACCTGCCAAGCAGGATCCCGAGCTGTTCCGTCATGTGGTGGGTATGGCCCAAGGGTGATCCAGCATACAGGACCCGCACTGTTGAGGACCCAAGTGGTTGGACAAGGTCAAGGGGACACCCACATAACACCTGGCTGTGGCAGATAGAGGGTCATTTCCGAAGGGTGGGACTGGACCACCTGCCAACCAGGATCCCGAGCTGTTCTGCCGTTTGATGGGTGTGCCAATGCATTGTACCAGTGCAGGCTCCCCAACGTGACCTGATCTGAACCTCACAGAGCACACCATCAAGTGCCCCTTTGTTACAGGTGAGTACCCCAGTTTATTCATTTTAATAAAAGGCAATGCCATGCCCCCGAAATAAAGAGGATAAAGACAAAGCACACAGGAAGGGAATGAGCAAAGCGAGAAACACCAAAATGCAGCGAAAGAGATGCTAAAACAAAATCCCTCTTGAACCCCATGTCTGCTTGGTGGGGTGGTGCCCCCACGTTCTTACCTCAAAAGTGCCAGTTAATCCCCAAAATCATCATCCTAATAATAATTCCTTACATTTATATAGCGCCTTTCTCAGTACTCAAAGTGCTCTCCATGCAGGGAAGAGCCAGGAAGCCCCCAACCATGTCATGAAGTTGCTTGGGTTCAAAGGCACTTCCAAAAATGCCCGCTAGAGGGGAGAAAACACCGACAAATTACTAGAACCCAAAAAGGGCCGAGAAGGAATCTCGATAAAAGAAAAAGACTATGCGAGCCCCAAAGCTCCGAAGAGCACAAGAAGGTGTCTGAGAAGGGCCAGGCATGAACACGGTAACCAAAATCCCAATACAGAATGCAAAAATCGAGAAGAGCAGAGGTTGAAAAATATCAATCAACTTAGCCCCAATACGAAAACCTAAAAATGAAGTCAAGAAACAGAGCTGGGGTTCAAAATATGGAGTGGGGGGGCTCTGAGGCGAAGGATCTGTCGTTACTGCCGAAGGGGATCCTACTCTGCTGGGTCCTTGACCAAGACCCTTAACCTGCTCCCTGCACTCTGACCCCATGGGGTATGTGAATACTAATACAAGAAATTGTATAAGACAAAATAAAGAACAAAACAAAAATAGCAGAAAATCAAAAAGCAATCGCAAAGCACAGCAAAAATCATAAGACCTCTCCACTTCTGCAAGGAATCATGGGAAGGCCCTCCCTTAAATAGGGGGGAGGGCTGTCCTTAGTTATGATGGGCAGGTTGCCCCGCCCCTTGTGGAACCACCCACAAAGCACAAGGGCCAAAACTAAGGCCCTTCCCCATTTTCTAACATACACACAGAAAAATATATACATCCTAAATAAAATAAACCTTGTCACACACACACATGGAAGGCAGCTGAAGGGTTCCACAGAAGGTAATTCCCAGTCAGACAAGGGGGTGGCAGATTGCAACTGATCCTTTCTCTTTCTTCCCCACAGGCCTAAATGAGGGAAATTCCACCTTGAGCCTTATGACATCACTTCCGGCTCCATCCCAGATAATGTCACTTCCTGTTCCAACCCCAGATGACATCATTTCCTCCCATCCGACTTAAATATCGCTTTTTCTGTACCATAACCTCAGTTCTGTTTTGGACTCTTGTCTGTAAAGACATTTTCTCAATCAATCTTCAAATTATAAGGTGAGGCTGACCCAAAACCTTTTTACATGTCAAACCCAAGCCAAGAGGTGAATGCTTGCCGAAACATCACAAACCCCTTATCCTGACTTCTCATTCTCCAGGGAATTTGCCTTCAAAGTCCACACTCCGTGGAGCCCATCCATCCATCCATTTTCCAACCCGCTGAATCCTAACTACAGGGTCACGGGGGTCTGCTGGAGCCAATCCCAGCCAACACAGGGCACAAGGCAGGAACCAATCCCGGGCAGGGTGCCAACCCACCGCAGGACACACACAAACACACCCACACACACCAAGCACACACTAGGGCCAATTTAGAATCGCCAATCCACCTAACCTGCATGTCTTTGGACTGTGGGAGGAAACCGGAGCGCCCGGAGGAAACCCACGCAGACACGGGGAGAACATGCAAACTCCACGCAGGGAGGACCCGGGAAGCGAACCCGGGCTCTGTGGAGCTCTGTACAATAAGGTGGACTCCGTGGTGGTGGTACTTCCAGCCGACTCCTTCTGGGTTGAGAGGTGGCTCTATCAAGTTGGAAAACACTACTAAGCCACAGTGCCCTCTGGTGGCCGTAAGCCTCCATAGCCTGGAAATGGCCTTGTTTACATATAAGATAAAGCACTGTTTAGTAAAACTGGGTTGAGTAGGGTCGTGGATTCCCAATGTTGGGTCCCAGAGGGTCTTGACTCACCATTATATTTAATGGGAATGGGTCGCATATGGTTTGCAAACTGTCTTGTGATGGATTACTGCTGGTTGCTTAAGCAATCGATATTCCTCCTCCATAACGTCGGTGGCGATTCACTAATCAGTTGGCCATGATGGTCTGTGTCTCGATTCCACAAGGGTGAACCCTCTACCATAAAATCGGTGGAGATTCTTCAAGCGGTGGCTATGACTGTCATTGTCTCAGTTATATATGGGGGACCCTCCCCAACACACCATGATGTCTGTGTCAAGATTCCATGGGGGTTGCTATTACTGTCAGTGTCCCAATTCTACAAGGGGGACCCCCCTCCCACCATGATATTGGTGGGAATTCTCCAATCATTTGGCCATGACTGTCTGTGTCTCGATTCTACAAGGGGGACCCCACACCCACCATGATATTGGTGACAATTCTCTGATTCTCCAATCATTTGGCTATCACTGTCTGTTTCTTGATTCTACAAGGGGGTTCCCCCAGCCAGCCATGATATCAGAGTCAGCTCTCTGAATCTCTGGTCAGTTGGCCATGACCTTCGGTGTCTTGATTCTACAAGGGGACCCCCCCCCCCCCCGGGACCCCCCCCCGTCAAATCAGTGGAGAATCTCCAAGGGGTAGCTATGACTATCATTGTCTCAGTTAGATATAAGGGACCATCCCACCGACACACCATGACGTCGGTGTCAAAATTCCAAGGTGGTGGCTATAACTGTTAATGTCTCAATTCTACATGGTTAACCCCACTACCATGACATTGGCAGTGATTCTCCAAAGAGGTGGCTACGACTGAGAGCACTGATTCTACAATGGGACCTCAAACCACGACCCCCCCCCTACTGCAGTTTTCCATCAGGGCTATGACTGTCTGTGGCAGTTCTCCAAGGTGGACCTCCCCTCAATCTGAAGACACTAACCAGGGCATCCTTAACGAAAACCTGGTTAGAGACCTCTGAACTTCAGGCTGAGCTAAAGGTTTGCCTTCCAAAAGGGCAAAGCAAACACAGCACAGGAGTGGTTTAGGGGCAACTGTAGGGATCTCCTTTAGTGGTCCAGTCCGAGCATGGACTGGAACCAGATGGAACATCTCTAGAGAGACCTGAAAATGCATTGCATTTGTCATTCCCACAGATGGTGCATTGCAAACATTTGCAGGAATTACTACATTGGCATATATTGTTGTCTGCATATTGATTTGGCAAAATTTTACACAGGATGCCCTTCCTGACATAACCCTACCCATTTATCCGGGCTTGGGACTGGCACGAAGAAACACACTGGTTTGTGCATCCCCTGTGGCTGGGTTATGATGTTTGTTGATGATATTCTGATCTGTAGCGATAGTAGGGAGCAGGTTGAGGAGATATGAGAGGAGAGGAGAGGAATGAAGGTCAGTAGGAAGAAGACATAATACATGTGTGTGAATGAGAGGGAGGTCAGTGGAATGGTGAGGATGGAGGGAGTAGAGTTGGCAAAGGTGGATGAGTTTAAATACTTGGGATCAACAGTACAGAGTAATGGGGATTGCGGAAGATAAGTGAAGAAGAGAGTGCAGGCAGGGTGGAATGGGTGGAGAAGAGTGTCAGGAGTGATTTGTGACAGACGGATATCAGCAAGAGTGAAAGGGAAGGTCTACAGGACGGTAGTGAGACCAGCTGTGTTATATGGGCTGGAGACGGTGGCACAGGAGACAGAGCTGGAGGTGGCAGAGTTAAAGATGCTAAGATTTGCATTGAGTGTGACAAGGATGGACAGGATTAGAAATGAGGACATTAGAGGGTCAGCTCAAGTTGGACGGTTGGGAGACAAAGTCAGAGAGGCAAGATGGTGTTGGTTCGGACATGTGCAGAGGAGAGATGCTGGGTATAATGAGAGAAGGGTACTAAGGATAGAGCTGCCAGGGAAGAGGAAAGGAAGAAGGCCTAAGAGAAGGTTTATGGATGTGGTGAGAGAGGACATGACGGTGATGGGGGTGACAGAGCAAGATGCAGAGGACAGAAAGATATGGAAGAAGATGATCCGCTGTGGTAACCCCTAACAGGAGCAGCCAAAAGAAGAAGAAGACTACATTGGCATGCATTGCGCCCCCTGTTAGAATTAAAAATGTAATGCATTTTATTACTTACATGTATTACAAAATACATTCCAGTGGATGGCGCACTGCAAATGTTGCAATTAAAAATTCAATTAAACAGAAACTACAACACATGAGCCCAGGCTGACACGTGGCACATGTTTGCAATCTCAAAACATTATAATCCAAATTTAGAGGCACAGTGACACAAGCAAGGACAACGTCTCACTGGAGCCAATTTAAGGCCACCAGTTAATCTAATGTTGTGGGGTACAAAATCTGCATATTTGGGTTTATATTTCCATTATATTTTGTTCAAGACATGACAACAGATGAACTACATTCAGGATAAATCAAAGCAGATCTTCTTCCCAGTTGTACCTCACTTTTAAAACAGCTGTTACAATAAAGAAAGGAAGACATACTGGTGGCTCAGGCTATCAATTACTTTATAACCTGGGAAAGGATGGACATCTAATTATTTTACAGCCTGGGAAAGGAAGACCTGCCGATACCTCAGAGAACATCAAAAAAAGTTTTATTGTTTAGGAAAACGGACAGTAAATTCATTCATCATATTGACAGCCAGCCAATCAGAATATCTAACAATCACATCTTGCAAAACCCCCTTAGAATAAATATGCCTCGTCTGAGGAGCGATATAGGAAGGAAGGAGGAAGATGAAGGGACAAAGACGTCAGAGGAGAACAGAGCGACGTCAACGTGCACCCATTTCCATCTGATCGTCAGAAAAGCATCTCATGAACAACTACGAGTGCTAAGATCACAAGCCGCCTGCGACATTCATCCTTGTCATCTTTACTTTTTGTAAGCTTTTTCTAAAGACTACAGTGAACCCTCGTTTATCACGGTTAATCCGTTCCAGACTCTACCACGATAAATGAATTTTCGCGAAGTAGGATTCTTTATTTATAAAACGAATATTTTCGCAGTTAGAGTATAGAAAACCTGTTTACGACCTTCTAAATACGTTTTTTAACATTATTAGAGCCCTCTAGACATGAATAACACCCTTTAGTCACCATTACACTTGTATTACCCAATATATTAGACAAAATAAGAGAAAATAAGACATATTAGACGTTACAAATATCATTATTATTGTACTGTACATTTAATTACACACACACACAGTTCTTACACACAACCACTAACCTATGAAGGCACGACCTCAGTAGGAGAGTCTTCAGGTAGTGCAATATCTTCAGCAGGTGCGTCGTTGTCTTCTTCCGCTGAAGGGGTACTAGGAGTAGGCAGTGGGTGTCTGGGTGGGTGAAGAACATCTTGATAGGCAGATGCTGGTGCTGTCTTTTCATATGTGTGAGGAGGCTTTTGGAGGGTATTGCCATCACCTTCTCCTAGATGGTAAACATCTTCCTACGGCGCTTAGCTTCATTGTCAGAAGGCTTAGAAAAAGCAGCACAGTTAGGAGCCATCGTGGGGCTAAGATAAAAGTTCTCAGAAAGCGCATGCGTAGTGACGTAAGCGTGTATAAGAAAAAATCGCGATAGAGTGAAGCCACGAAAGTTGAAGTGTGATATAGCGAGGGATCACTGTATATATATCCAGACTTTACTATCGGTCCTATTTTCTATTATTCTTTGTTCCACTGGTATTATTATTATTCCTGGAATAAATACCATGCTGCTTTTAACTTTCTATTCTTTGTCTTAATGTCTGGAGTGATTGAAGTAATAAGGTAGATTTCTTTGAGCACCTGGTGCAGCCGGAGGTTTGCCATACACTTTGTGCTGCGAGGTTTATTAAGGCTGAGGGTGTGAGCTCCACTCAATAGTAGGGAACAGGGCGTGAAGTGATGTATTCTTGGCTGATAAATGGCTTATAGTCAAGAGTGCTGAGCCTTTGTATGTTTAAATGTATTCTTGGAGACCACAAGTAATTTTTAAGTCATTAAAACATCGTATGTTGTTCGTGCCAATAATAAGTAAGTCACTTGAAATGCCAGAAGAGTGATAGGTTGTGTTATCCCTAAGAGTTTAAAGTGCCAGAGGTTAACCAGCTGTGTGTGTTGTGGTGCCCGGATGGGGGTGGTACCCACCCAGGACGCCCGAGAAGACCAGAGGAGGGCTTGTGCCTCCTCCAGACCTCGAGGGGGGCGACCACCCTGGGGGCCATGGGTACAGAGCTGGGAAGCTCGACCCTGTAGGGGCCCGTGGTCACCGCCAGGGGGACCCCAATACCTGGAGGACCCTGGACCGCAGCACTTCTGCCACACCAGGAAGTGCTGGGGGGAAGAGGAACAGGGACACCCGGAGTGCTTCTGGGGAGACAGCCGGCACTTCCGCCACACTGGGGCGTGTCGGTGGGAGATTGCCGGGAACACACCTGGAGCACATCCGGGGGCTTAATTAAAGGGGCCACCTCCCTTCAGAGATGGACTTGAGTCAGGTGGAAGAGAGGACAAGGTTGCTGAAGGAGAGAAGGAGGTGGTCTGAAGAGACAGAGAGAAAGAAGGAATTGTGATAAGGCCTGGACTGTGGGGTATTGGGGCTTGTGAGTAGTGAATTGTAAATATGGAGACCCAAAATAAACGTGTGTGGGGTAATTTAAACGTGTCTGCCTGTCTGTGTCCGGGTTATATTCCACAGTGTGTCATTCATAGGGCACTGTTGAATCTGTGTTAATCTTAAGGTGCAACAGTAGACTAACCTGGTAACGAACTTGACGAGTACATTTACCCTTAAAAAAAAAAGATAATGGGCAAATAAAGGGAAATACTACAAAAATACACCTAACAAGCATGTCTTTGATGGATTTGGGAGAAAATTCACAACACCTGAGAGGACATGGACATGGACTGGGGAGGACATGCAAACTCCACGCCCACAACAACTGAGCGTGGGATCTGAAGTCTGTGAGACAGCACCGCTAACCTCTGCACCGCCCGGCTCCACAAAATGTCACCTTATAATTGACACTCTGCCTGTGTGCACAGCTTTCCCCTTAGGGCCCATTTGCATCTGTACGTGACCAGTTGTCTATTTATCCGTCCATCTTTATTTATCTCGACTCTCTGAATACGCGTTGCTCCATTCCCTTCCATCAGAGTAATTTATATTTTGATGGAAATTCACTCAGCCTCTTTTTTTTCCCCCCTCTAATTCAATTACAAAGAGGCGCACACACGTCTGATTACACGAGCCATCATTCTTCCTTTGATTTGCTTCTTATTAGAACCCGAATAACATTAATGAAGTGCTCGCCTCCGCTCGTCGCCATCCCGCACGGAAATCAGTTCATCTACCTGGCAGATGGGAGCTCACCGGCGGGACTTGATTTCTGTATGCTGTGCTATTGTGCGAGGGGACCCCCCTCTCTTTCTTTAACATCTCTGGACTTCTGCTAGGGAGGAGAATGAAAGAGAAGTGCAGAAAATCAGTCAATCAATTCGTTCATTCATTACAATCAGAAGAAAAAAAACGAAACTCCAGCCGACTCGCATCCAGGCGTCCCACTGCTAGAAGGCTGCGGCTGCTTTTGAGAAATAACCGAAAGTAGAAATCCGACTCGATTCAGGGGGACAAAAAGGGCTTCTGATTTCTATGACCGACATACCTGCGTCTGAACGCCGTACTAAATGTTGCCATTGTAAAGAAAGACAAAGAAGCATAAAAAAGGTTTGGGGTTTTCCGGCCCCGTATACTGTACAGTCTGCACAATATGTCACAATTCGGTCCAGTGAATAACAGGTACATTCAACAAAAGACAAAAACAAATGGGAAAATGGGGACATTTATAGAGGGGGGACCGGAAGTGCCAGAGGAATGCTGGGAAGTGTTGGTGAACTGGATGCTGGGAGCCATGATGTCATCAGAGGGAAAGATTAGGCTTAAGTGGCAAGGCGTAGTCAGAGACCTGTTGTAGTTTCATGGTGGCGACGCTTCCTTCTTTCTGGGAAAACAAAGAGAGAGGTTAGTGCTCCGCCATTCCCGCTTGGCATGAGGTTGCACGTCTTGGGTCCTTCCGCGGCTCCCTAAGCGCGCGTGCGTGACACCATTTAAATACACGGTGGATAGAAAAGGAGCACAAAATTAACAGCCTAAGAAGGGAAAGCAATCCACGGCCATCACTGTCCCAAATACAGATTCCCAAGGAAAAGTCCAAGAGCACAGCACACAAACCAATGAGGCGCAACAAAACACAAATGGGAACTCCACGCCGTAGTGCGCCTTTGAAATAAATGGCTGGGAATTGTGGAAGGCCCTCCCATTTCTAGGGTGGAGGACAGTTCCTGGTAGTGATTGGCAGGTGGGCCACCCACAAAACACATGGTGACAGAACCAGGGCATTGCCCAATTGCAAATAAACACAAAGAACAATACACATAATAAACAAAAGAAATAATATAAATAAATGGCACAAAGTGGACAAAACAATATAGTCGTGGCCAAAGGTCTTGAGAACGTCACACATATTAATTTGCTTCCGTGTTTTTAGATCTTTTTGTCAGATGTTTCTATGGTGCACTGAAGTAGAATTCCAAGCGTTCCAGACGCACACACACACACACACTATCTCCACCTTACACCAAAAGAGGTTGCCTTCCACACTGTGGGCGCCCCTCAGCACTCAGCACTGGTCACAGTCCCACCTATAGATTCGTATCAGGCTTTCCAATTGGTGTACAGTCCCACCCCACTGACCAATATGATTTCCCACTGGAGCCCCTTGTGTCCACATCGCGTCACTCACTGCCATCTACATGGACACACGGTCACTTCCACAAGCCACACAACACCGTCTGTCGGACAACAGGCAGAGCTGTAGCCTTGAAGTTGTCATAACATAAAGCGGTCTACCAGAATTCACTCTTTACGACTTAAATTCTTTACCTCCGTCTTGACTTTTAAGCCTAATGCATCAAGTTTATTTCTAATACCCTCATTATATGCATTTTTGCCAATCACTAAAATTTCTGCTTTCTCCTTATTTAGTTTGAGAAAATGACTGCTCATCGACTCAGAAACACAAATAAGACATTGGGTTCAGTGAACCAAGAGAGTCGGGGTCATCAGGCGCTATTGATAAATACAGTTGTGTGTCATCAGCATAGCTGTGGAGGCTCACGTTATGCCTTGAGATAATCTGACCTCATGGAAGCACAGAGATCAAGAAGAGTAGTGGACCCAGGAGAGACCCTTGTGGACTACCATATAGAATATCAGGGGTCTTAGAAGTATCATTACCACAACTAACAAAGAATTCTCTATGTGTTAAGTAAGACTCAAGCCAATTTAAGACCCTGCCAGGGAGGCCCACCCACTGACTGATAAGAATATTGTGATCAATGAAAGACGTCTCTAAGGAGCCCAGAGATTTATCATGGCACCTCAGGTCAGCTTGTACCACTGTTGACATCAGTGTGGTACGTCTACCATTAGCTACAGGCTGCACTAATGAGAGGTGTGTGAGGAGGAGACGAGAAAGAACATCAGGACAAGACTAAAGTAGGCCCACGAATACCTAGGAAAAGACCAGGACTTGTGGAACAAAAGGCTCTGGACAGATGAGGCAAAGAGAGACATGCAGTATGTGGCCACACTACCAGAAGACCTGTTTGGTGAAAATCAAAGACAGAATTTGAAGCACGTTAAAGTTAAAGCATGGTGGTGGTGGTGGCAGTGGAAATGCTCTGGTGTGAGGATACTTTTGTGTCATCAGGATACGTGCAGCTCACCATCATGGAATCCATTCGGGAATCTTCATCGTACCTGAGTGTGGTTGAGGATAATGTGAGGTCGACTACCAGAAGGTTGAAGCTCAACCAGAAGTGGACATGACAATGGACCCTAAACTTACAGGTAAGCCAAACCAAGCAATGGCTGAAAAGAAAGAACCTGGAGTGGTCAAAGCCCAACCTTACACACACACACACACACAGACGCATACACACACTATCTCCACCTTACACCAAAAGAGGTTGCCTTCCCCCATCCTTCCACTCTGTGGGCGCCCCTCAGCACTCAGCACTGGTCACAGTCCCACCTATAGATTCGTATCAGGCTTTCCAATTGGTGCACAGTCCCACCCCACTGACCAATATGATTTCCCACTGGAGCCCCTTGTCTCCACATTTCATCACTCACCGTCATCTACATGGACACACAGTCACAGCACCGTCTGTCGGACAACAGGCAGAGCTGAAGCCATGAAGTTGTCATAACGTAAAGCGGTCCACCAGAATTCGCTCTTTACGACTTGATTAAAAACCGGTGTCGAGGACGAGGCGTGAGACAAGAGTTTTCTCTCGGAATTAAAGAGGCAATCATTGTCACTTGAAGCCGATCGCTTTGTGACACTCCAGACTCCGGCGCTCTTTCAAATGGGCTGTCTGTCGGGGGATAATGAGGGGACAGAAAGTGCGATTTAACGATGTGTGTTTGGAGCCTGACTGCTTTCTCAATGCCTTATTAAGTGAAGTGTTCCCGGCCGCCATTCAAGTCCTTTCTCTTTTAGATATAGATTTTTTTTAATCTTTTTCCTCGTTTCCTGGCTTGCATTTTACTTAACCCCTCATAAATTTGCCATCTTTTCAATGTCTCGCATTGTGTGTTTTCAAATATTACACCTGCGCTAATAGATTAACTGCAATTTATTTTATTATCTGCTTTTTTAGGTTTCTTTTAATGGAAAACAAGAGCTGAGGAGACAAGAAAGACACGGCCAGGAAGCTCTAGGAGCATCCATCACTTTTTATTGCTCACCACAAAATAAAGGGAGACTTCCTTTAGAATTCTTAGACTGGTAGACGAAACCCTGACGATCAGCTGAAGTGGTCAGCACCAGGGTCTGGCATACTAGGCAGTTGAAGACAGGAGGTCAGCCACCTGGACTGGTCATTGAAACGGACTGGTGGACTAAACACTTAAAGATAGAAGATCAGCTACCTGGAGTGACCAGTCCATTATCATATCAGGTTTTACACATCTTGGCAGGAGATCAGCTACTTGGAATGGTCAGTCAACCAGGATGGCAATTATTGTATCTACTTCAAGACAGGAGGTCCAATGGCCATCGGGCTAACCACTAGAAGAAAGGTGGTCAGCTACCTGAAATGGTCAGTCCACTGGGATAGCAGGCTACACACTTCAAGACAGGAAGTCAGCTACCTGGACAGGCCATTGAAGAGGACTGACAGACTAACCACTTTAAGACAGAAGATTGGCTAGCTGGTGTGGTCAGTTTACCAGGCCATCAAACTACCTACTTCAATACTGGAGTCCAGCTACCTGGAGTGACCAGTCCACTCAAATAGCAGGTTAAACACTTCAGGAAAGGAGATCATCTACATGAGATGGATAGTCAACCAGACAGGAGATCAGACCACTTGAAGAGAGGTGGTCAGCTACCTGAAATGATCAGTCCACTGGGGTAGCAGGCTATACACTTGAAGATAGGAGTTCAGCCACCTGGAAAGGCCATTGAAGAGGACTGGTGGACTAATCACTTAAAGACAGAAGATCGGCTAGCTGGAGTGGTCAGTTTACCAGGCCATCATACTACCTCCTTCAATACTGGAGTCCAGCTACCTGGAGAGACCAGTCTACTGGGATAGCAAGTTGTGCACTTCAAGACAAGAGATCATCTACTTGAGATGGATAGTCAACCAGACAGGAGGTCAGCTACTTGGATTGGTCATTGAAACTGACTGGTGGACTAACCACTTAAAGATGGAATATCAGCTACCTGGACTATTTGGTCCACCAGACCATCGGACTAACAACTTGAAGACAGGTGGTCAGCTACCTGGACTGGTCATTGAAATGGACTGGTAGACTAACCATTTAAAGACAGAAGATCAGCTAGCTAGAGTGGTCAGTCCACTAGGTAATCAAACTATCTACTTCAATACTGGAGTCCAGCTGCCTGGAGTGACCAGTCCACTCAAATAGCAGGTTGCACACTTCAAGACAGGAGATCATCTACTTGAGATGGACAGTCAACCAAACCACTTGAAGAGAGGTAGTCAGCTACCTGAAATGGTCAGTCCACTGGGAAAGCAGGCTTTACACTTTAAGACAGACGATCGGCTAGCTGGAGTCGTCAGTTTACCAGGCCATCATACTACCTACTTAAATACTGGAGTCCAGCTACCTGGAGTTACCAGTCCACTGGGATAGCAGGTTGTACACTTCAAGACAGGAGATCATCTACTTGAGATTGTCAGTCAACCAGACACAAGGTCAGCTACTTGGACTGGTCATTGAAACTGACTAGTGGATTAACCACTTAAAGATGGAATATTAGCTACCTGAACTGTTTGGTCCACCAGACTATTGGACTAACAACTTGAAGACAGGTGGTCAGCTACCTGGACAGGCCATTGAAGAGGTCTGGTAGTCTAACCACTTAATGACAGAAGATCAGCTAGCTGGAGTGGTCAGTCCACGTGCCATCTGACTTCCTACATCAATCCTGGAGTCCAGCTACCTAGAGTGACCAGTCCACTAAGACAGCAGGTTGTACACCAAGACAGGAGATCATCTACTTGAGATGGTCAGTCAACCAGACAGGAGGTCAGCTAATTGGACTGGTCCATCCAACAGATGGCAGACTAATCACTTAAAGACAGAAGATCAGCTACCTGGAGTGACCAGTCCACTAACATAGCAAATTGTACACTTCAGGACAGGTGACCAGCTACTTAAGATGTTCAGTCAACCAGAATGGCAACTACTGTATCTACTTCAAGACAGGAGGTCAGCTACTTAGACTGGTCATTGAAATGGATTGGTAGACTAACCATTTAAAGACAGAAGATCAGCCAGCTGAAGTGGTCAGTCCACCAGGCCATCTGACTACTCACCTGAATATAGGGGGTCAGCTACCTGGAGTTGTAAGTCCACCAGGATGGCAACTATCCACTTCAAGACAGGTGGTCAGCTACCTGGACTGATCATTGAAATGGACTGGGAGACTAACCACTTAAAGACAGAAGATCAGTTACCTGGAGTGACCAGTTCACTAACATAGCAGGTGTTACACTTCAGGACAGAAGGTCAGCTATCTGGAATGGTCATTAAAGAGGACTGGCACACTAACACCTTAAAGATAGGAGGTCAGCTATCTAAGGTGGTCAGTCCACCAGGCCAGCAGTCTTCCTCCTTGAAGACAGGGGACCAGCTACCTAGGCTGGTCATTGAAGATGGCTGGCAATCTAACCGCTTAAAGAGAGGAGGTCAACTACCTCGAGTTTTCAGTCAACCAGACTACCCACTTAAAGATGGGGTAAGAGCACTTACTTTTAGTGATCAGTGAAGTGAGCTAGTATGCTAACTACTTGGAGATGGTATTCGGGCAGTTATCAGCTTCAGAGGTGGTCAATTCTGTGGGCTAGCAAAGTTAAGTATATAAAATTGGGCTGAGCAAATTACCTGGAATGGTCAGTGCCCACAACTGGCAGGCTAATCACTTCAAGTATGGGGGTGTTGAGCACTGGCAGAGTGGTCAGTGCTGAGGCCTAGCATCCCAAACCCTTATAAATGGGAATGGGGCCAGTGGACAGTGTAATCACTTCAAGACATGGGGGGCAGAGGGGGTGTTTGATAGAGTGGGCCTGGTGGTTTGCAGCTACCTGGAGTGGTCACTGCTTAGGGCTGTCACACTAAGTACTTAAAGGGGGGGGATCCATTGCCTAAAGTGGTCTTTGAAATATGTCAGCTGGCAACAATAATCCTGCATTGTTCCTGTTCCTAAGAAGACAGGTGCCTCTTCACCTGATGACTACAGACCAGTGGCACTGACACCTCACCTCATGAAGACCTTTGAGAGTCTGGTCCTGGACTATAGAAGACCTCTTCTGGTTGATCACCTGGATCCACTGCAGTTTGCCTACCAGACAAAGTTTGGGGTGGGTGGGGGGGGGACAATGAACTGTCTATTCCACAAGGCTGGACAAAGCTGGCCACACTTTGAGGATGAGGTGTTTTGATTTCTCCAATGCCTTCATTACCATCCAGCCATCCATCCCTGTTAACTCAGAGATATGCAGGTGGATGAGCCTGTGGTGTCCTGATGATGGATTATCTGTGAGGCAGACCACCATTTGTGAGGACTGTGTGAGCAACACTGGAGCACCACAAAGAACAGGCCTGTCTGCTTCACTATGTGCACCTCAGACTAGAACTATAACAGCAAGTCAGGTCACCTACAGAAATTCTCAGATGATTCTGCACTTATGGGATATTGATAAGGGGGATGAGAGAGAGGTGGGGAGTCAGGGGGAGAACTTTGAGAAATGTCTGCAACTGAACATCAGCAAAACCAAGGGACGGCTTACTGACTTTCACCACACCCAAGAGCCTCTATGTCTGGTCACCATTTAGGGAGTGGATGTAGAGGTAGTCCACTCCTACAAGTACATGGGGGTCCAGATTAGTGACAGGTTGGACTGATCTTGTGACACTGAGGAACTCTAGAAGAATGGGCAGAGCAGTTTTTTTTTTCCTTAGGAGACGGTGCTCCTTTAATTTAGGTAGTGACATCCTTCATATCTTCTATAACTCTGTGATGGTCAGTGTGATTTTCAATGGTATGGTGTGCTGGTTCAGTAATATCACTTCATGAGATATACTCAAGCTAATCAAAAGGGCAGGTTCAGTTATGGGACACACACTGGATCCACGGATTCCAGGAGACAGACAGGCAGTTACTCTAGGAGAGCTGGACAGGGCCCCTCGTAGAAGGTCCTTAACCCATCAGCAGGACCCTCCAGTATCTGCTCCTTTGGGCAAAGAGGAACAGGATGAGCACTGCCATAGCCTACAAAATGACCTCCAGCAGGCAGGCCTGCCACTGGTGTGAATGTCTCTGACCAAACAATCAGAAACAGACTTCATGAGGGTGGCCTGAGGGCCCGACGTCCTCTAGTGGGCACCGTGGAGCTTGATTGCCATTTGCTGTAAAATACCAGAATTGGCAGGTCCACCACTGGCGCCCTGTGCTTTTCACAGATGAGAGTACATGTGACAGGCGTGAAAGGGTCTTTAGAAGCCGTAAGGACGTTATGCTGCCTGTAACATCATTCAGCATGACCAGTTTGGTGGTGGGTCAGTGATAGTATATCTGGAGAGACATATCCATGGAGGGACGCACAGACCTCTACAGGCTAAACAACGGCACCTTGACTACCATTAGGTATCGGGATGAAATCCTTGGACCCCTTGTCAGACCCGATGCTGTTGCAGTGGCTCCTGGGTTCCTCCTGGTGCACGACAGTGCCCGGCCTCATGTGATGAGAGGATGAAGGAATTGAAACCATTGAGTAGCCCCCATGCATTGCTCACCTGACCTCAATCCCATAGAACACCTCTGGGTGGGACATTAAGTTTCGGTCCATCTGACGCCTCAGACTGTCCAGGAGCTCGGTGATACAGATCTGGGAGTAATTCCCCCTGTACACCACCTGTCGTCTCATTAGGACGTTGTCAGGTATGGGGGGCTGGGGTGGGACATGGGTTATACAAACTACTGAGTACAATTTGGAGTTACTGCTATGAAATTTTGTTCCCTTTGATTTTCGGGGTGTCTTTGAATTCAGCCCTCTGCAGGTTCATCATCTTCATTTCCATCCTTTCGTTCCTAACACATCACCATATTAGTCCATAGCAGTAGATATAGCCAGCAGGATTTTTTTCCCATTGAGATCAAAGTGTTCCTTTAATTTTTTTGAGCAGTATATATAGAAGCGGTTCTATTAGCTGAATATGGGCAGGGATATCGAACAGTTCTGTAAGTCTTGCCTTGGCTGTTAAGTGGTCTCTACTCTTTACCCGATGCCTACTATAGATGTTCCCTTTCTACCGGCTGGGTTGGATATTGTTTGTCTCCTCAATAAGAGTAAGAATGGGTATCAATATATTCTTGTGCTGATTGATTATGCGACACGTTATCCTGAAATGGCAGTTCTCCAGAAAGCCAACTCCAAGCCTGTTACAAAGGCTCTGTGTGAGATCTTTACCCATATTGGCATTCCCCATGAGATTCTGACTGACCAGGGCACGCCCTTTTCTTCACGCGTCATGAAACAGTTGTGTGGCAGCCTTGCCATTAAAAGCTGTTTACCAGACACAGACGAATGGCCTGACAGAGCGGTTTAACAAGACTTTAAAGCAGATGATCGAGCGGGTCGCTCATGATGACCTGACGTCCTGGGACTCTGTTTTGCCTTTCCTGTTTTTCGTAGTTTGGGAATCACCACAGGCTTCCACGGGCTTGAGTCCTATTGAGTTGCTGTTTAGTAGGCGTCCGCAAGGCGTCTTGGATGCTATTGGTGAGGAATGGATGGGTGTGTGTTCTAATACTAAAGGCCCTAGCTTTGCAGACTGGGTGGTTTTCCTGCAGGATCAAATTTCTAGGCTTTCTTCTATCAATGTGGAGCACCAGCAGCGTGAACGGGATGTCCAAAAATTCCATTATGAAAAACGGAGCAAACTTTGGGAATTTAAGCCTGGCGGTCGCATCCTGGTTCTGATTCCTTCTGATCCGCACAAGTTTCTTGTGCGATGGCAGGGTCCTACTGTCATTGAGGAGCATATGGGGCTGGTGAATTACAAAATCAGAATACCTGGCAGACGGAGGCCCGTGCAGGCTTTGCATGTTAATCTCTTGAAAGAGTGGCATGAACTCCAGGAGGAGTTGATGTCCGTGGCTGCTGTGTCCCAGACAGATGTTGCTATTGGTGACGATTTGACTGACTCACAGAAAGCAGATTTGCTCTCTCTGATAAGTTGGAACACTGTTGTCTTTTCTGCCATGCCGGGCCTGACTGGGCTTGCCGAACATAAGATTGCTACGGAGCCTGGTGTTAAGGCACCTTTTTCTGATACCCAAGTGTAATAAGAATATGTTTAATAAGATGTTTAATGTCACTATGCTCTTTACAAAACTTATTTTAGAAATCCACTCACATGTACAGGCCAGGCCAAAGTTAGCACACAGGGGTTCTCAGCATTTAGAAGTGCCGGGCCATGCATAGAACAAGATAGACAAAGACAGCTGGAGGAATGTATAGTCAGCCTAAAGACAGGTGTATACTATTTTGTCCTCTGTTAACAGTCAGCACAAAATCTTCTTTCCTTGTTTGGAAATGGACTATTTGCCGACGTGGGGGCCTGCACGTGGAGGAACCAGTATAAAAGGCTTGGAGAGCAGCCAAACACTTTTAAGCCGACGGATGGATGGGTGATATCATCATCCGTCCTGAAAAGCCTTCCAGCGCAGCGATGAAAGATGGCAGACTGTACAGATCAAGATCTCACCTTGGTATTGTCTTTGCTATAGGCTTCCCGTCTGTAATGTCGTGTAAATCGTCAGTAAAGAAAGCTAAGTTATTTTCTCTTATGTGATTTTTACCACCGTATCACTATGGGAGAGGTATCGCCTTTTAATATCATATCTATATAGTTTTTGATTACTTAAAACACCGCAATTACAAAAGAACTTATTCCAACTAGGAGCTACCGCCACCTAAAGGAAACACCAAGGAGAAAAAGAATGTAGTGCGCGATGAAGTCTGACAGATGCTTGAATTGGATGTTATTCACGAAAGTAAAAGCGACTGGTGTAGTCCAATCGTTTTGGTCCCAAAACCCGACGATTTAGTTTGGTTCTGAATCGATTTCAGATGCTTAAATAAGGTTTCCAAATTTGATGCTTATCCTATGCCCCTTGTTGATGAGTTATTGAAGAAATTGGGACAGGCATTGTATATTTTTACACTCGATCTTATGAAAGGGTACTGGCAGGTGACTCTTGAAGCTTCCAGTTGTGAAAAAATAGCGTTTGCCACCCCTGGTGGGTTATACAAGTTTACTAGGTTCCTGTTTTGTGTGCATGGTGCCCATCTTACTTTCCAGTGTATGATGTATCAGATTTTTCCGTCCCCATTCCGAATATTCTGGGGCATATCTTGAAGATGTCATCATTTTCAGTAAAGATTGGCACTCACATTTCGAGCGGCTTCAGGCTCTACTAGATAGCTTGAGACAGGCTGGGTTGGCAGCTAACCCTAAGAATTGTAAGTTGGGTATGTCTGAAATGCACTATTTAGGTTATTCTATGGGCGGAGATTTGGTTAGGCCTCAGTTCAAAGAAGGTGGATGAGGTGCTCGCTTACCCGCATCCGGAAACAAAGAGGCAGGTTTGTGCCTTCCTTGGTCTTGCTGGTTATTATAGGAGAGTCATCCCTAATTTTGTGGATAGAGCTGCTCCTCTTACTGATTTTATGAAGGGTAGAAAGAATCGTTGCGTTGTCTGGTCAGATGATTGTGAAAGGTCCTTCAATGATTTAAAGTCTGCTTTGTCAATGCACCCAGTTTTGAGAAACCCAGACTTCACTTCTCTAGGGAGTTCGTCCTGCAGATGGATACTAGTACGTTCGGTTTTGGTGCTGTCCTGTTTCATGTTTTTGATGGTGAGGAACACCCCATCACGTTTTTGAGCAGGAAGTTGCTTCCCATGGAGCGTAATTATCTTGACTATAGAAAAGAAGTGTTTGGTGATCAAATGGGCCGTTATTATTTGTGGGTGCATCCCTTCAATGGCTCTACAGACGGAAGGATACAAACTCTCGTCTGTCGAGATGGTTCTTGAGCTTAAAGCCATTTAATTTTATTGTCCAACATCGACCCGGCTCTGCGCACATCAGCTGATGTCCTCTCTTGCCTGGCAGGACCCAGTTTTGTGGATCACTTGGTTCACCAAGGAGTGAACAAAGCTGAGGGTGGGGGTGTGACCGTTGTTGCGGGGGGATGCAGCGGCCCTTCAGAAACCCCCTCTTAAACAGTTTTTCAATGGGAAACAAACTCACTCTTACACCTCCGCTTTCAGCTGCCGGCTTGCTGGCTTGAACCTTTAAAAGTCCGAGCCGTGACCATCTTGGGGCCTCACTCTCCTGTCTCTCTTCACCCAGACTCCTACTGCTCCGGCCGCTGCTACCGGCCTGTTGGACATCGTTGATGAAGAAGACTTTGTGTTCTTTTGAGTTGGAGTCGGGACCGTTGCATCAAGATTAACAGCTGTTCCTTGTGCGGCCAGATCACCTCTTTAAGAGACTTGTGTTTGCATCTGGCAGAACAGCAATAAAGTTTCAGCAATAAAGAAAACCTGGAGAACACTCCCGTGCAACTTTGTGACCCAAGCTTGACAATATATATACATATAAGTGTATATATAAGTGAGCGCATGGGAGGCCACTGAAAGGCTCAAAAAAGGGGAAATTCCATGCCAGACCAGGTGGTGGCAGAGTACACTGATCCTTTCTTTTTTTCATCAGCAGACCAGCCATGGGGAATTTCTCCTGGACTTGATGACGGCACTTCCATTTCCGGCCCTGATGATGTCACTTCTGGTTCCGGCCCCAATGACATCACTTCCCCTGGCTGACTTTAAATCCGCCATGTTTGCTGTCTGTTTGTCCTATTGTTGGACTGAAGTCAGGAAACCTTTTCCTGTGTTTGTCGAATCCTTTCACAATATATATTTGACACTGGATCCAAGACAGCAGCCATGGGATGCACATTATGTCCCCCAGAAGTGTGGTGGCAACCCTCCTGGGTTACATTAGGGCCACAGGCCTGGGACTTCAGGGCTCAGCCCTGTTGGGCTCCGTGGCCACCACCAAAAGGAGCTGCACGGCTTAATGAGCTCCTGTGGGCTGGAATGCAGCCACACCTGGAAGTGCAGCCTGAATTAGGTTAAGCATCACCTGAAGCACTTCCAGGTGGGCTATAAGAACAGCCTGCAGCCACTACTTGAGGCACCAGAGTTGGGAGGAGGAGGGCAAAGCTGCCTGGGAAGAGCGGAGGAGGAAGAAGAAGAGTATGTTGGTGTTTTTCTTTTGCCCCAAGGATGAAGAAAATAAAATCTTTTTGTATAGTTTTCACATGCTTCTGGTGTCGGTCTGTGTCAGGTTGGCGCCAACCAAGCGCTTCTGCCACAATATATACACACACACACACACACACACACATATATATATATATATAAATACAGTATATATATATTGTGAAGGTTTAGCCCCAGACACAGACAGACAGACAGACACAAAGTGTGCATAAACAAACACGTTTAATATTTTCTTCAGAGTACACAACATCTCACAATGCCCTTCTATTGACCACTCTGCCCTTTTCTTTCTCCTTCTTGTATTCTTCCGTCGCCCTCACTCCTCCTCTCACAAGTTCTGTCTTTTTCCTCCCGACTAATAGAGTCAGCCCTTTTTTAATGCCCCGGATGTGCTCCAGGTGCTTTGTAATGATTTTCCAGTGGCACTTCCTGCCTGTAATCCAGGGTTCCACAATTCTCCGGGCACCCCCTGGCAGTTGCCACGGGCCTCAACAGGCTTCTAAGATCTGATCTCGTGGCCCCGATGCAGACCAGGGTGGCTGCCCTCTCGTGGCCCAGGGGAGGTATTGTCCCTCTCCCGGTCCTTCCAGGTGTCCCGGCTGGGCAGGTTCTCCAGCTATCTGCCACAATATATATATATATATATATATATATATATATATATATATATATATATATATATATATATATATATATATATATATATATATATATATATATGTTGTGAAATAATTAGCCTCAACACACAAAAAAGGTTTGGGACAGCCACCTGTTTACTTCAAGCCTGGCTGCAAAAAGGCAAATAAATACCACAGATGTGTAGAGAGTCGAGTCCAAAACAGAACTGAGCTTACAGGAAAGTTGTCTTGTATTTAAGGTAGAAAGGCAGAAGTGATGTCATTGAGGCCTGGAACTGGAAGTGATGTCATTCTTGGGGCTGGAACTGGAAGTGACGTTGTCGGGGTTGAACCAGGCAGAATTTACCCTATTCTGGTCTGCAGAGATAAAGGAGGAATGTTTAGTGCGCTCCGCCACCCCCTGGCCTGATGTGGAATTACCTTTGTTTGGTCCATTTAGCTGCCTCATGCACGTGTGTGACAATGTATAATTGGATAGATAGATAGATAGATAGATAGATAGATAGATAGATAGATAGATAGATAGATAGATAGATAGATAGATAGATAGATAGATAGATAGACAGACAGACAGATAGATAGATAGATAGATAGATAGATAGATAGATAGATAGATAGATAGATAGATAGATAGATAGATAGATAGATAGATAGATAGATAGATAGATAGATAGATAGATAGATAGATAGATAGATAGATAGATAGATAGATATGGACGCTGAAAGTCAAAGAACAACAGAAGGCGGACACCAATTAAAAGTAAAAAGCAATTTCTTTATTCTTGGTGGCAGAGGCTGCAGCACCTGACAGCTCAGTTTGTTACAGGCAGCCTGCTCATAAAAGGAAGTTAGCTCAGTTTTATACCAGAATGTTTACTAAACAAAAAGATGAAGTATGTCAGTTGAATTTGAGGTCACGCAGAGTTTGCATGTAGCTTAAGATGACACATTAAATCAGTATGTGCAGAAGTACACGGTAGTCAGCATGCCCAAAGTCCCAGGTTCCCCATCCAACTTAGCCGATGCAGTTCAGCTATGGCTAGTTTAACAGAGACAGCACTTTGCAAAACATGTACCTCCCTGTTCTTCTGCACCGTCAGGGTTACAACACTTCAACGGCTTTGTGGCAGTTACAATTTAAGAACCTTTTCTCGGCTTCTAAAAGGATTAATGTTATACTGTCGGTTAATGCACAGCACATAATAATTGATTACACAATATCAAAAGCTACCTTAAAAGTTAGTTTAGTACATTTGTCTTACAAGAATACACTCTTACAGCTTAGCGTCTGTATTAGGTTACATTTGTTTGGTTAGCTTAACACATCCTTATTTAATGCATATGTGACATGCTTCTTATAGTTCTATTAGTACCATACTTTTGTTATTTTAGAAAGGATGAAGCACCTTAATTCTAAATATTCTTTCTCAACTGATAGATAGATAGATAGATAGATAGATAGATAGATAGATAGATAGATAGATAGATAGATAGATAGATAGATAGATAGATAGATAGATAGATAGATAGATAGATAGATAGATAGATAGATAGATAGATAGACAGAAAGTGTGGAAAGCGATGGTTCTCCCAACACACGTTTATTATACATACTATTATTTACAGTGAAGCACACAACTCTTCAAAACTCCCCCAAAGTCCAGCCCTCTTTATAATGCCTCTTTCTTTTCGTTTCCTTGCCTCTCCTCCTGAGCACCATTCTTCTCCACTCCCGACTCAAGCCATCGAACGGAGGGAGGTGGCCCCTTATCTCCCCACCCGGATGTGCTCCAGGTGCCTCCCGATTAGCTTCCTCCGGCACTCCCCAGTGTGGTGGAAGTACCGACTGCGCACCCAGAAGCACTCCAGGTGTCCCTGGTCTTCTTCCCCCCAGCAATTCAGGATGTGGGCCTGGGATCTACAGGCATCGGGGCGCCCCCTGGTGGTGACCACGGGCACCTATAGGGTTGAGCTTCCAAGCTCAGTTCCCGTGGTCCCCAAAGCAACCAGGGCAGTCGCCCCCTCGTGGTCTGGAGAGCCCTCCTCCGGTCCTCCTGGGTGTCTCGGCTGGGTA
Organism: Erpetoichthys calabaricus; assembly: GCF_900747795.2. NCBI lineage: Eukaryota > Metazoa > Chordata > Cladistia > Polypteriformes > Polypteridae > Erpetoichthys > Erpetoichthys calabaricus. Next base: position 156,161,436 of record NC_041405.2, read on the forward strand.
CCACCCCCACCCACTTGCCAAAATAGATAGATAGATAGATAGATAGATAGATAGATAGATAGATAGATAGATAGATAGATAGATAGATAGATAGATAGATAGCATAGTTGGCAGGATTAGATAGATAGATAGATAGATAGATAGATAGATAGATAGATAGATAGATAGATAGATAGATAGATAGATAGATAGATAGATAGATAGATAGATAGATAGATAGATAGATAGATAGATAGATAGATAGATAGATAGATAGATAGCATAGTTGGCAGGATTAGATAGATAGATAGATAGATAGATAGATAGATAGATAGATAGATAGATAGATAGATAGATAGATAGATAGATAGATAGATAGATAGATAGATAGATAGATAGATAGATAGATAGATAGATAGCATAGTTGGCAGGATTACATAGATAGATAGATAGATAGATAGATAGATAGATAGATAGATAGATAGATAGATAGATAGATAGATAGATAGATAGATAGATAGATAGATAGATAGATAGATAGATAGATAGATCCCACTTTGGATTGGGATGCTTATTCTTAGCAGCGCTTCCTGGCAGGAACCATGGCATCCAGCAGGACTACAATACCCAGGTTGCCCTACCGAAATGTCACACATGTGCAGTTGGGGATCGCCTTTCAGTCTTGACCACTCCAAGCTCCACTGCAGGTGCTGTTGCTAATGGTATTGTAGCCACCGACTGTGACTCTCAGAGCAAGCCCCGCCCCTTCTAGTTGGGATGACATTAAAGGAGATGGTCCCAGAGCATGACATCTGGAGACAGTGAATATCCCGTGTGACATCCAATCGATACTTTAAGTGCAAAGTTCTCTATTGCAGGCTGATTTTCTGGCCAGCGTCTTTTTCGTTTGTGCCATTGCGCACCCTTTTTTGCTTTCTGGTACCCCCACATTTCTCCCTACCACCTGTCACTCTAATCAAACCACCCTAGCACATGCTGCTAATGTCAAACATCTCCTTCTTTGCACATTCACACGGCTCACTGGTTACGGCTGTTAAAATCAGATCCACAAAGCAAGCCTCCCACCATGGCTGCAGCTGCCATCATGAATGGTGCCTGTGCTGACAGGACCTGAAGAGAAGGCACCTATGCAGCCTGACCATTCAGTCCACTGAGGTGGTTGTGTCGGCAAATAGCTAATGTGACCAAGCAGCACACCCTTTTCTCACGGCTTCCATCTCAACGGCACGACCCGAGGATTCATTTGCCATCCTTACCAGCTGTTAATTTCGCTCTTAGTCACATTTTCGTCATGTGACCAAAATGTATTTTAGTCAAACCAAAAATGACTAAGACCTAATGTATCAAAGTGGACAAGAATAACTCTCTTTCAGTCACATTTTGAGTCATCGCTGCCCCCACTTGACTTGCTTTATTTCAATTTCAGCTTGTTTAAATGTAACTGGTGGATCAGCATTTAGAAATGGTAGTCGGTGTTTCAGGTGGCTCTAATCTGGAGTTGTGGGGGTGGGCATGTGCCTGATTGTGGGCGTGTCTGTGTATGTGGGCGTGTCTGTGTATGTGGGTGTGTGTCTGTGTGTGTGGGCGTGTGCCTGTGTGTGGGCGTGTCCATTCAGTCTCCTCAACCTGCTGAATCCAACTCGGGGTTCATAGGAAGTCAAAGTCTTTTCAGGTAGCTCCAGGTGCGGGGCAAGGGTCCCACCCTAGACGGACATTTAAACGACAGGTTGGTGTGATTTGCTGTCAAATGATATACAACTGCTTAAAAAAATGAAGGAAGCACTTAATCATCACAGTCTAACACCGGGTTAGTGAAGCTTCCGGGAGATCAGTGTGTCCAGTTAGGAAGCAGAAGCGACTGTGAATCAATGTCACCTGCTTTACTGCAGATGAAAGTGACAACAGGTGACCTGGAGAGGCAACAGCAATTCAACTCCCCCCACTCCCCAAAAAGGGAATGGTGGCCACAGACAGTTTCTCTCTGCTTAGCCTCCCTGACTGATTCTTCTCTGGCTTTCTGTTCTGCTAGTGTCCTTGTCACTACTGGTAGTATGAGGCAGCACCTGCAGCCAATTCAGGTTGCACAGGTGGTCCATCTCCTCCAAGATGGCACATCCACACGTGCTGTCGCAAGAAGTTTTGTTGCGTCTCCCAGCACAGTCTCAAGAGCCTGGAGGAGATACTAGGAGATGGCCTGTTACACAAGGAGAGCTGGGCAGGGCTGTAGAAGGGCATCAATCCAGCAGCAGTACCGGCATCTGCTCCTTTGTGTGATGAGGAACAGAAGGGGCACTGACAGAGCTGTACGAAATGACCTCCAGCTGGCTAGAGGTGGACATGTGTGTGACCTAACCATTAGAAATGGACTCCATGCTCACAGCCCATCACCGTGCAGCATTCACCAGAGAATACAAAATTAGCAGCTCCACCACTAGTGCCCCATTCTCTTCACACTGAGCATAATTCCACCACACCCAGAAGTGCTGCCAGAAGAAGCTTGTTGGGATTCCAGGTGGTCTATAAAAGGGGCGAGCTCACCCCAATCGAGGAGCCAGATTCGGGAAGAGGTGGACGAAGCTTGCCTGGAGGAGTAGAGGCGGAAGGAAGAAGAGAAGACGTGTGCTGTGTGCTGAGGTGCGGTGGGGATCAGGGAAGTAGAGCTCCCCATGTGTAAATAAACCTGTGTGCTGGACTGGAAATTGTGCCTGCCTGTCTGTGTCGGGTCAGGGCGGCTGTACGCGCCCCTGGGCTTCACACAAGTCATTTCATAGACAACTGTAGACCCTTCTTTTTTTCATGGAGGGGTACCGGCAAGTCTGTCCACATCAGTGCTTTCTATATGTCAAGGTGTATCCTGCTATGTTCTGTGTGTTTTGTGGGTGGTTCCCCAAGAGGCGGGGCCACCTGCCCATCACAGGAAGGAACCACCCATGGCCCAATAAACATGGAGGAAACAGTTGATTGTGAATGCACTTGTGTTCCACCTCGTGTTATTCTGTACTTTGGGATTTGGGCTTTTTTGTTTTCTATTCCAACTGGATTTCAGATTGGAATTATTCATGCTTGAGTTTCAAATTCATGATTTATGTCATCTTTGTTCATTTCAGATACAGTGCCAATGTCTGACCTACCTTCCTCTTTTTCAGAGTTACCCTGCCAGCTTTTTACATTTTTGCCAAAGAGGTCACAGTTACATTCTCTCAGCTGATAGCAAAACCAAGCTATTAATTTTAATTCTTCCATCCATCCATTATCCAACCCGCTATGTCCTATCTACAAGGTTTACTTGGATCTGCTGGAGCCAATCCCAGCCAACACAGGGCGCAATGCAGGAGACAAACCCTGGGCAGGGCGCCAGCCCAACGCAGCTGTTAAGTAGTTCTCTCATGAAAAGCGGACAGACACACAGACAGACAGACACTGGATTTTATATATAACGAGATTGTAATGACCAGCGTAATATGCTACTGGAGTTTTCTATGTTTTACTTGGAGTCTTTGTTCGGTAACAAATGGTGCCCTGTCTTATACACCGTTATCTGGGTTACAGAGCCCACCACCTTAACAATAAAACAGAGTGTTCCCTACCAACCCGTTAATCTCCTGCCACTCACGTTCTGTCTTTCTTTACACCACAAACACTCCTGCTTATTGTCTCCTGACTCCCTGCTCAAAACTTCCTTCTGCTGCACCTTCCCTCTTCTCCTAACTTCTCCTGTCACTCATCTCCTAAGAGGCGTGTCCACCCCTGACGGGACAGAAGCCCCTCCCATAATCCCATCACTTACTGCATTCATTCCCACTCAGCGCATCACAAGCTGCCTGCACGTCACAATATATTAACAAAACATAACAATTTAAAAAGAAAATTACAATACAGAAGAACTTTAATATAAATACAGGATGACTTTACCGTCGGTGGATTTCATTTTCAACACGTTCTCCAATTTTGTCGGCATCACACTTTAAATTGTTCACGCCTTAAGTTGAAGCAATACTTTGCCGTTTCAAAAATGTTTCATAATTTCAATTTTTTTTGTGGCAATTCCAACACCTCACGCCTATGTTTACCGGCCATAACAATGTATAGTTGATTAATTATAACGAAAGAGAAAAGCTTTGAAACGCTATTAAAGCTGATGGTATATAGCTGACACTATTGTTTCAAAATGTGGCCTGACACTGTGGTGCTGCAGAAGAGCCCTATGCGCTAGCAGGGATGTGCAGAGCCCACAGCACTGCGTGTGCCAGTGGTAATACAGGTCAGCGCTGGTGTGCGCAATGTTTTATTTTTTTGTCTTTGCCCTGATGGTCAATCGAGTGACAGATAACTGAGGTTCTACTGTATTCTTTATATTTATGTCTATTGGCTATTGCTTGTGCTTATGTTTCAATGCCTCAGTGATGTTCCATGCATGCTATGGGTAGTCATCCCCCCAAGAGGCTGTGTCACCTGCCAATCACCACCAAGATGGATGGATGGATGGATGGATGGATGGATGGATGGATGGATGGACTGATGGACAGATGACTAAATTAAAGAATGGATGGTCAGATCCAGAGATGGATGGGTGGATGGATGATTAAATTAATAAATGGATGGATGGATAATTAAAGTAATGAATGAATGGATGACTAAATTAATTAATGGATAGTCAGATCCAGCAATGGATGGGTGGATGGATGGATGATTAAATTAATAGAAGGATAGGCAGATCCAGAAATTGACGGATGGATGGGTAGATGGGTGGATGGATGATTAAATTAATAAATGGATGGATGGATGGATGGATGGCAAAATTAATGGATGGATGGATGGATGGATGGGTGGGCAGATCCCGAGATTGACGGATGGATGGATGAATGGATGGATGACTAAATTAATGAATGGAAGACTAAATTCATGAATGAATGGATTGGTGGATGGATGAATGGATGGATGGATGATTAAATTAATGAATGAATGGATCCAGAGATGGATGGATGGATGACTAAATTAATGGAAGGATGGGCAGATCCCGAGATTGACGATGGATGAATGAAAGGGTGGATGGCTAAATTAATGAATGGATGGTCAGATTCAGCAATGGATGGGTGGATGGATGATTAAATAAATAAATGGATGGACAGATGGATGAATAGATGGATGGATGGGCAGATCCTGAGATTGACAGATGGATGGATGAATGGATGGATGGATGGATGGATGATTAAATTAATGAATGAATGGATGACTAAATTAATTAATGGATAGTCAGATCCAGCAATGGATGGGTGGGTGGATGGATGGATGATTAAATTAATAGAAGGATAGGCAGATCCAGAAATTGACGGATGGATGGGTAGATGGGTGGATGGATGATTAAATTAATAAATGGATGGATGGATGGATGGATGGATTGATGGATGGATGGATGGCAAAATTAATGGATGGATGGATGGATGGGTGGGCAGATCCCGAGATTGATGGATGGATGGATGAATGGATGGATGACTAAATTAATGAATGGAAGACTAAATTCATGAATGAATGGATTGGTGGATGGATGAATGGATGGATGGATGGATGATTAAATTAATGAATGAATGGATCCAGAGATGGATGGCTGGATGACTAAATTAATGGAAGGATGGGCAGATCCCGAGATTGACGATGGATGAATGAATGGGTGGATGGCTAAATTAATGAATGGATGGTCAGATTCAGCAATGGATGGGTGGATGGATGATTAAATAAATAAATGGATGGACAGATGGATGAATAGATGGATGGATGGATGGGCAGATCCTGAGATTGACAGATGGATGGATGAATGGATGGATGGATGGATGATTAAATTAATGAATGAATGGGTCCAGAGATGGATGGATGGATGATGAAATTAATGGATGGGAGACTAAATTCATGAATGAATGGATGAATGGATGGATGATTAAATTAATAAATGGATGGATAGATGGATGGATGGCAAAATTAATGGATGGAAGTCTAAATTCATAAATGAATGGATTAGTGGATGGATAGATGGATGGATGGATGGATGGATGGATGACTAAATGAGTGAACGGACGGTCAGATCCAGAGAGACTGACGGATGGATACCTTTGAATGTTCTTTCCTCTTGTAACTTTAGTCCCCCATCCCGGGATGATCTGATTTTTTTTTTTCATTTGATTTACTATATTGATCCCCGATGGTCTTTTCACATGACTTTTGGGGGCCAGAGCACAGGGTCCGCCACTGTACGGTGCCCTCTGGAGCAGTTCTGGTTCCTTTACACTGGCATCTTGTGAGTGCCCGTGGGTGAGTATGGCATCCTGTCCTGGCTTGGCTCCCACTTTGCTCTCTAGAAGGGTTGAGAAGGATGAGCAGCGGCCGTTCTTTAATTTGTTTAAAGATATCGTTTTTTCCTCCAATTCTGATTTGTCTTTATTCTTGTTTCTCTTTTAAGTTTGTAAGGCAATCCTTGAGAAGTAAAGGGAAGCCAAAATTTTAAGAGGGGAGAGAGAGAGAGAGAGAGAGAGAGAGAGAGAGAGAGAGAGAGAGAGAGAGAGAGAGAGAGAGAGAGAGAGAGAGCGCCTTCTCTTTCAAGAGCTGTGCAGAAATATAAGAAAAATCAATGATTTAAAAAAGAGAAGGGCGTGTGGGGGAGGGGGTGAGATTCGGGGTCACAGACGCCTCTGATTCTCAGCATTTCACTTAATCTCATCTGATAGGCAAGGGGGGACGATACCAAAAAACAAAAACAAAAAAAGAAATGAAAAAAATGCTTTTAAAAGCAAGAAATAAAGAGACAAACGGCACGGCTGTCTGCTCGGCTAATCTTAGCCTACGGCTGAACAACAGACAAAAAAAGAGAAAGAGAAAAAGAAAAAGACAAAGAAGAGGGAGCAGCAGCACCTTGATCCGCATCCGTGTAATCCGCAGCCCTGTTTCTGCTTGTAGCTGCTCGTTTTCGATTACACCTTCTCATGTCTTGCTGGATTGAAGTTGGCACTCAAAGCTCTCGCAGAGAATCTTAATTATAAAGAAAATAATTGTCGGCCATCTGAGACTCCCTCGTGCCGGCGGAGCGAGTGTTTACAGGTTTACCGAGGAGCCTGATGGAGGTTTCACGAATCCCTCGGCTTCGTCATTTCCATTTGGGCTCCTTGCCTGCTTTCCCATTTCAGAGACGTTGTGGGGATGCCTGGCAAAGACAAATCATTTGAAAGATGGCACGGGGTTCAGATCTCCCAGCCCCCAAATCCCAGACCCAGTTTGGGATCCTGCACGAGTGAATATCCCCCAAGTGGTGGACTGGAATTTCTTCCGGAGTTTGATCCTACAGTTGTAGCCAAAGGTTTTGAGAAGGACCCAAGTGTTGGTTTTCATAAAGTTTGCTGCTTCTGTGTTTTTAGATCTTTATGTCAGGATTTTCAAAGTCAAAAGTCAACGCGAACTTTATTGTCATCTCAACCATATACAAGTATACAGTGTAGCAGCCGGCTGGGGGTGGTAGCCAGCCGGGACGCCCAGGAAGACCTGGTCGTCCAGACCACGAGGTGGCGTCTGCCCTGGTTGTGTTGGGGGCCACGGGTACAGGGCTGTGAAGCCCAACCCTGTAGGGGCCCATGGTCACCGCCAGGGGGCGCCCCAATGCCTGGAAAGCCCTGGACCTCAGCACTTCCACCACACGAGGAAGTGCTGGGGGGGAAGAGGAGCAGGGACACCCGGAGTGCTTCCGGGGATGCAGCCGGAACTTCTGCCACACTGGGGCGTGTTGGTGGGAGATTTCCGGAAACACACCTGGAGCACATCTGGGTGCTTATAAAAGGGGCCGCCTCCCTTCACAGAGAGGCAGGAACGGGTATAAGACGGATGAGGTCTTGGAGAAGAGACAGGAGGCGGCCTGAAGATGCGAGGCATAGTGTGGTTTGGCCTGGACTTTGGGTGAGTTTTGGGGTCGTGTGACACTTAATTGTAAATAGTGACTGTGAATAAACGTGTGGTGGTGCTTAACAACATGTCTGCCTGTCTGTGTCCGGGGCTCGTTCCACAACACATAGACGAAATTGCGAAGCTCAGGGTCCACAGTGTAACAACATGAAGTGCAAATAAATAATTAAAATTAAAATTAAAAATAGAATTAAAATTAAAATTTAAAATTAAAACACAATCAAGACAAGACATTGTGCAAAGACAAGATTGATGTAATGTATGGTATTATGCAATCTAGATACATAAATGCAGTCCATAGATATTGCAGCAGTAGAGGCTTTTATCGACCTCTTGAACCCTCAGCTACCACGCCAAACACCAGGTAAAAGTCCAAGACTTTTTATTTTTATGATAATAATGTGCACTAAGCACCCTCCACTCCACACTACACATACAAATAGCAATAATCAAGCACAAATACCAATCCTCCTCTCCCAGACACTTCGCCACCCTACCTCCCAGCTCAGTTCAGTGTCTGGGCTTTCCCACAGTCCTTTTATACCCCCTGACCCGGAAGTGGTTCCTGTCCAACAATCCATAAGTCCTCATTACTTCCGAGTCAGAGTCAAAGTCCTTTTCTTCAACCTGGAAGTATGTCATTTCTCCTGTTCATGTGACCAGGATGTACTTCCAGGTTATAGGGCACATAACAGTCTGACCGCCTCCCTACAGCGACTCCCGGTGGCCTCCATGGTATCCAGCAGGGCTGCGCATACAAACTACAAGGTAAATGAGGCCCTGCTGGAATTCGGAGAACCTCCATGCTGTTGGGAAAGCTCCACCTGTTGACCTGGAGGGGTGGGCCGGAATATTTAGCCGGCCATCCATCACAATATGTAATATAATAAATAAATAATAGATATAGATAATGCAGAAATTATCAGTGTATGATAATAGTTTCCTCCACAGGGTGTCTGGGCTCTCCCTTAAAGATAGGCTGAGAAGCTTGGTCATCCGGGAGGAGCTCAGAGTAGAGCTGCTGCTCCTCCGCATTGAGAGGAGTCAGATGAGGTGGCTCGGGCATCTGATCAGGATGCCTCCTGGAAGCCTCCCTGGTGAGGTGTTCCAGGCACGTCTAACTGGGAAGACCCAGGACACGCTGGAGGGACTATGTCTCTCGGCTGGCCTAGGAACGCCTCGGTTTCCCCAGCAAGTGCTAGTAGAAGTGGCCGGGGAGAGGGAAGTCTGGGCATCTCTGCTCAAGCTGCTGCCCCCGCGACCCGACCTCAGATAAGCAGAAGAGGATGGATGGATGGATGGAAGGTTGGATGGACAAATGATAATAGTTGTTTAAGATGTGTAAACAATGACAGGTCAGAATGTTTCACAGCATGTCAAAGTGCAGTGTGCAAAATCCTTAAAGGTCAGTATGAGATTTTCAGTTCTTTTCTCCATGGACACTCGTCTTTACAGGTCAGTGGCTTGATGTCTAAAAGTTCTGTTTTTCGAGGTGGTTGAGGCCGTGTGAAAGATCCCAGGTGTTAAGGAGTTTGACAGCTTGGGGGTAAAAACTCTCCTGTAGCCTGGCAGATCTGACTCTGATGCTGCAGTATCTTCTCTTGGATGGCAGAAATGTGAAAAGTCCATGTGAGGAGTGTAAGGGGGTCCTGCTCAATGCTGCAGGCCTTGTGGACACTGCGTTTGTAAAATATGTCCTGTAGTGAAGGGAGAGGCACCCTAATAATGTTCTCTGCTGTCTTCACTATCCTTTGCAGGCACTTGTGGTCGGATATGTTGCAGTTGCCATACCAGACCGTGATGCAGCTGGTCAGAACACTCTCAATGGTGCCTCTGTAGAACATGGTGAGGATGGAAGGGGAAGATGTGCTTGCTTCAGCCACCTCAGGAAGTGTTGTAGTCTCTGCTGGGCTTTCTTGATTAGTGATGAGGTGTTATGCATCCACGTAAGTTCCTCAGTTATGTGCACACTGAGGAACTTCGTACTCCTAACAGTCTTGACATCTAAACCGTTGATGCTGAGTGGGATGTGGGCAGGATGTGATTTTCTGAAGTCCACAATTATCTCTTTTGTCTTGTCGACATTGAGAGATAGATTGTTGTCTTCACACCATGCGGTCAGCTGTTCCACCTCATCTCTGTATGTTCTTTCATCATCCCTGCTTATCAGTCCCAGCACCGTCGTATCATCCGCAAACTTGATGAAGTGGTTGGTGTTGTGTGTGGCTGTGCAGTCGTGAGTCAGCAGGGTGAAGAGCAGTAGACAAAGCACACAGCCCTGTGGAGCTCCAGTGCTCAGTGTGATGTTGCTGGAGGTGTTGCAACCCATCTGAACTGACTGGGGCCTCTCTGTCAAGAAGTCCAGGATCCAATTGCAGAGGTTGGTGTTCAGGCTCAACCTGCTCAGTTTCACAACCAGCTTTTCAGGGATGATTGTGTTTAAATGCGGAGCTAAAGTCTATGAATAGCCACCTGACATATGTGTCTCTTTTATCAAGCTGTGTCAGGGAGAGGTGAAGGGCAGAGCATATGGCATCCTCATTTGACCTGTTTGAACGGTACGCAAACTGAAGAGGGTCAAGGGAGGCAGGGAGATTCGTCTTTATGTGTGACATGACTAACCTTTCAAAGCACTTCATGATGATTGGCGTGAATGCATTAGTCGGTAGTCATTGAAGCATGTCACTGATGACTTCTTCGGCACTGGTATGATAGTGGCCGACTTGAAGCCTGCTGGGACCAACAACTGGCTAAGAGATGTGTTAAAGATGTCTGTGAGGACACCAGCCAGTTGACTGGCACATTCTTTGATCACACGGCCAGGTATGTTGTCAGGTCCTCTGGTATACTGAAGTAGAATTACAATCATTTCATAAGTTTCACAGGCTTTTATTGACAATGACATGAAGTTTATGCACACAGTCCATATTTACAGTGTTGGCCCTTCTTACTTTTTCAAGACCTCTGAAATTCGCCCTGGCAGGCTGTCTGTCCATCAACTTCTGGGCCAAATCCTGATTGATGGCAGCCTGTTCTTGCAGAATCAATGCTTGGAGTTTGTCAGAATTGGTGAGTTTTTGTTTGTCCACTCGTCTCTTGAGGACTGACCACAAGTTCTCAATGGGGAGTTTCCTGGCCATGGACCCCAAATTTCTAAATGTTTTGTTCCCCGAGCCACTTATTTCTCACTTTTGCCTTATGGCCTGGTGCTCCATCATGTTGGTCACCAAACTGTTCATAGATGGTGGAGAGAAGTTGCTCTCGGAGGATGTTTTGGTCCCATTCTTTATTCGTGGCTGTGTTCTTAGGCCGAATTGTGAGTTAGCCCACTGCCTTGGCTGAAAATCAACTCCACACATGGGTAGTCTCACGATTCTTTACTGGTGGCATAACACAGGACTGACGGTAGCGCCTCTCACCTTTTCTTTTTTCCAGATGTTCCAAACAATCAGAATGGGGATTCATCCGAGACAATGACTTGACCCCAGCAGTCCTCAGCAGTCCAATCCCAGAATATCAGTCTGTCCCTGATGTTTTTCTTCTTTGCTGCCCTTCTTGACATCCACCAGGCCATCCTCCAAAAGTCTTCGCCTCACTCACACCTGCCTGCTACCATTCCTGAGCCAGCTGTGCCCTGGTGGTGCCCCGATCCTGAGCCTGTTATATCATTACAAAAGGTCTTGGACAGCAGACAGGCTTGGACAGATTTGTGGCAGATGAAATTTAATGTCAGTAAATGTAAAGAATTACACAAAGGAAGTAAAAATGTCTGCGGTGGGCTGGTGCCCTACCCGGGATTAGTTTCCTGCCTTGCACCCTGTGTTGGCTGGGATTGGCTCCAGCAGACCCCCATGACCCTGTAGTTAGGATATAGCAGGTTGGATAATGGATGGATGGAAGTACAAATGTCAGGTTTGAATATACAATGGGCGGTCAGAAAATCGAGAGTCCACCTTATGAGAAGGATTTAGAAGTCATAGTGGACTGTAAGCTATCGACTTCCTGGCTGTGTTCAGAAACCATTAAAAAGGCTAACAGAATGTCAGGTTATATAGCGTCTTGATATGTGGAGCACAAGTCACAGGAGGTTCTGCTCAGGCTTTATAACACACTGGCGAGGCGTCATATGGAATCCTGGGTGCAATTTTGGTTTTCAGCCTACAAAAAGGACATAGCAGCTCAAGAAAAAGTCCAGAGATGTGCAACTAGGTTGATTCAGGGCTACAGGGGATGAGTTAGGAGGAAAGATTAAAAGAGCCGAGGCTTTTAACCATTTAATGTCAGTAAATGTAAAGAATTACACATAGGAAGTAAACATGTGAGGTCTGAATGCACAAAGGGTGGTCTGAAAATTGAGAGAATGCCTAATGAGAAGGATTTAGGAGTCATAGTGAACTCTAAGCTATCGACTGCCAGACAGTGTTCAGAAGCCATTAAGTAGGCTCACAGATTGTCAGGTTATATAGCACCTTGATGTGTGCAGTACAAGTCACAGGAGGTTCTGTTCAAGCTTTATAACACACTGGTGAGGCCTCATCTGGAGTCCTGGGTATGGTTTTGGTCTCCAGGCTACAAAAAGGACATAGCAACACTAGAAAAAGTTCAGAGATCTGCGACTAGGCTGACAAACGTTTACATCGACATGGCGAATGGATTCATCGGAGAAGACCGACAGATCACGTTGTCAGGCTGTTGTCTCAGCTTTTAAATCTTGAATGAATACTAACGACTTTAGTTAGGAATACCCTAGCTAGAGCTGCTGATTAGCTGTGCATTTCTGAATGTTAGTCGTGTGTGCAGGAATTTAAAATTGAAGCCAGGAAGCTCTTTTTTATGCAAAGAGTTGTGGGACTCTGGAACATACTACCAAGACATGGAGTTGAAGGAGAAAGAAGAAGAATCTGGATGAGATGTTGGGACAGCTTAGCTCTTACCTAACGAAGCGGGATCGATGGACCAAATGGTCTCCTCTCATTTGTCAAATATCTTATATTCTTTTGAACTGTTGCTAACCCTCCACTATTCTGTTTCTCTTCTCGTTACTAGGATGTGGCACTTGGTGCCAACCAGTCTACTGCCAGGCTGTTCTCCAGCGTATTGAAAAGTCATCTCAGATAAAGGAGCATCGGAGTCATCGGATGGATTGATTCTCTCACCAGTTTGGATGCACATGTGATGGGTCAAGTAGGCTCCTTGATCCCGGAATCATTGATAACAGGCCAGGGGTGAGCCAGCATACAAGCTGAAGGGAAGCACAAATATAATTTTATTCAAAACATGGGGCTCAAAGCCAACAAAGTGCAAACGTTCAATGCATTTATTTTTGACAGGATGGTGCCGGCCGGGATGCCTCTGCAATAGAAGGACAGGGGGAGAGAGAGCACTTCTGGAGGGCACTACCTTTCCCGAACTGTTACGCCATTGCAGGAACACCTTAGATTCCCACAGGGCAGTATGGGGATTACTGTTTGCAGGCACAGCTCTGTTGGTTTCTGTGGATCCTGCTAGGGGGAGCTGTGGGAATTGTGGGAGCTACGGAGCCCTACTTTGGGCTTCAGCCACACCTGGGAGCAATTCCAGACCTCCCTAAGGATTGTCACTCAAATGAATTTGGGCGAACTTTGGGTGAACTCTGCAATAGAAGGACAGGGGGAGAGAGAGGACTTCCGAAGGGCACTACCTTTCCCGAACTGTTACACCATAGCAGCGACACCTTGGATTCCCACAGGGCTGTATGGGGATTACTGTTCACAGGCACAGCCCTGTTGGTTCTGTGGATGCCACCAGGGGGAGCTGCGGAGCCCTACTTTGGGCTTCAGGCACACCTGGGAGCAATTCCAGACTTCCCTAAGGATTGTCACTTAAATGCATTTGGGTGAACTTATTGATGAAAGATCACCACAGGAGGCTTACAGGTGGAGTGGAGTAAAGTATCCTCCCAAAAACCCTAACCCTGACCATAACGTGAGTGCATTTCTTACAGACGGCGCAGCGTAATGATGTTTTAAGACGAGGTCTCGCAGGGTGTGCCTCGGAAAAGGGGGCCTGTTGAAAATGACGTAAATGAGTGGGTCTGTTGCAAGTGATGTTCATCTTATTAGATTTTCTCAATAGGGCTCAACATATTTTTAAATACATTCTGACCTTTTTGATTTGTCTCCATGGTATCTGAACAAAACATGGGGGGGATTTCTGGGGCCAGGGGGTACTTACAAATGTTTTCAGTGTAAATGAATGGCAGTTAGGTGTTTGTGGATCAAAAATTCACTTCATGTAGAACGGATTAGCTTTAAAAGGCAGGGGATGCTTACATTATTATCATAATTATTATTGATTTTTCTCACTTCTAGCCATATGGGCTGGGAAATATTCACCTATTCCAGATACCCCTTTTGGGATATTATTATCATTATTTAGAGTTCTTTTGCTTCTGGTCTTACTGCTGTTATTATTAACCATCCTCTAATGTCGATTAAAGCTCTTTTAATCATTTGCAGGGTCGTTTAGGACAGTGGGCTGACGGGCTAACCTCTGAGCCGCCGTGCTCCCCTCTGCTCTTTTCATCGAGTTCTCCAATCCTTTCAATTTCTTCCAGAGGACATGTTACCCTGCCGGTTGAAAAATCCCGACTTGGCGAGCACATCGCGCTGGCGCCTCTCCTGCTTTAATTTATCCAGCTGGAATTACCTCTGCTAGAATTAATAATGCTCCTGCGAGATCTCTTAATCTCTGTCAGAAGACGGCCAATTCCTTAAATTCCTTTTATCTTTTGGATTTGGCGTTTTATTTGATGCTGGAGAGAAGGGGGCGTAGGAGACATTTGTTTTAGGGTTATTTTACGGATTGCTTATTTCTTTTCTCTGCCATCACCTTTTACCTTCTGGGCCTCCACTTCTGAAGATGTAGTGTGTAGGCTGGAAGCATCGAGATTTAGCTGGGGGCTCGTGGAGGACGACGGCCGAGAGTCAGTTGGAGCAAAAAGCTGAGTGGGGTTGGACTTTTCAGGAAGGAGTTGAGTTTGAAGTTGAAGAACAACTTTGAGCTGCGTGCATTTGACCCACACGCAATAACAATCTCTCTGTTTTAGTGCCCACAAAACTAAATTATTAATAATAATAATTCACTGCAGTGGGCTGGTGCCCTGCAAAGGGTTTGTTTCCTGCCTTGCACCCTGTGTTAGCTGGGATTGGCTCCAGCAGACCCCCGTGACCCTGTAGTTAGGATATGGCGGGTTGGATAATGGATGGATGGATAATAATTCAATTAATTTGTATAACATTTCTCTCACTATTCAAGACCCTTAGACAAGAGGGGAACCTCGTCAACCACCACCACCACCACTAATGTGTAGCACCCACCTTGATGATGTGACGGCAGCCATCTTTGAGCCAGTGTGCTCACCACACATGAGCTGTTAAGTGGTGAATGGGTGAGAGAGAGAGAGTGAGAGAGAATTAGAGGCAGGGGATGATTAGGGGGGCCACAACGGATGAGGCCAGGGTGGGCAATTAAGATAGGACATTGGGATACATAATTATATGTATATAAATAAGTGGATAGGACTGACAAGCTTTGTTGGGCTGAATGGCCTGTTCTTGTCTAGATTGCTCTAATATTCTACACCTGACTCTTTACGAAGGAAGCCCAGGGATCTTTAATCATAAAAAACAATAAAATTAAATAACAGTGGGAGGTCGAGCTTTTAGTTACAGGGGGGACCCCTAAACTGTGGAGTGGTCTTCCTGCTACTATAAGAGATGCCCCTTCAGTCTCAGCTTTTAAAGACTCACGACTTCAGTTCAGCACACCCTGACTAGAGCTGCTGATTAACTGTGCAGACTGCATCTCTGTTGTTAGTCATTAGCACTAAAACATAAGTAACATGATAGTTAGAATTTGTTACTTACCCTCACCTATTCTGTTTCTCTTCTCGGTACTCAAATGTGGCACTTGGTGCCACAGCCCCACCTGCCAAGTTGTTTTGCCTGCCTAAGGTAAAGTCATCTCTGATGGAGGATCGCAGGAATCATCAGGTAGAGGGGGTCCTTTCATTGGATTGGCTGGCCCAGCGCTGACTCAGCTGTGGAATGGCCAATAGGGGGAGGCATCTTGATGGCCGAGGTCTCCAGGACTCTGAACAAATCCAAATCATATTATGTGGTATCGTCTAATGTTAAATTCTGCTCTGTACTTGTAATATTTTTATTTTACTATTGTTTTGAGGATTATTTTGTGTTCTATTCTGTGTATTGTATTGTATTTATTATTTTTTACACCCACTGCACGCCCAACCTACCTGGAAAGGGGTCTCTCTCTTTGAGCTGCCTTTCCTGAGATTTCTTCCATTTTATTTCCCTACAAGGGTTTTTTTGGGGGAGTTTTTCCTTGTCTTCTTATAGAGTCAAGGCTGGGGGGCTTTCAAAAGGCAGGGCCTGTTAAAGCCCATTGCGGCAATCCTTGTGTGATCTTGGGCTCTACAAAAAGAACTTGTATTGTATTGTATTGGAATGAGCACAGAGAGTCAGGACAACAACAACACCAACAATTCTTCACCAGCACGTTTTCATACAAACAATGTACAGCAGTGGCCAAAAGTGTTGGCAGTGACACAAATGTTGTGTTTTGGAAACTTTGCTGCTTCAGCATTTTCAGATTATGTTTGTTACATGTTTCTATGGTATACTGAAGAACAATTCCAAACATTTCATAAGTTTGAAAGAGTACACAACCCGTGTTTCACCCTTTTTGAGGTTTATCATACAGTATGTATGTATGCAGAGAGTGGTCATCAGCTCTCCTAACACCCGGCACAACAGACAGAAGGCACAAGCCCAGTACAACACACATTTTATTTAGGTGTGGGAAACGCCTTCCTTTCATTCCCACCGCCTCGGCACAGTTACAATAAGCACAGCACAATAAAACAGCCCTTTCTTTTTTCTTTTCTTCTCTCCTATTCTTCCCCTCTCTCTATCCTGCTTCCACTAATTCTCTTAAAAAGCTCTCCTTCCCGACTCTGGATCCCAGAATGTAGCTACGCGGCTCCTTTTGAGTGATCCCCGGAAGTACTTCCTGAAGGCTTGGGTTGCGAGCACTTAAGAGTAAGACTGGGACCCCGCTAAGTAGGACTCCCCAGTCACCGCAGCACCCCCTGGTGGGACCTACAGCACCCAACAGGGCTGAGTCTCAGAACTCCTATTCCCATGTGGGAAGTCCTGTGGGAAACCAGGGTGCTGCCACCACTCAGGGACACTGCCCTCTAGTGGCCAAAGGGAGGTACTGTCCTGTATATATTCTCTCCCCCGAGTCCTCCCAGTTTCTTAGCATCTCAGCCACTATGTACAGTGGGTATAGAAAAGAATCCCCTATTAGAAATATTCCCATTTTTTTCTGCTTTACAGCCTTAAATGAAAACACACAAACTAATATTTTTTCCAGCTTTTCTTGCTTAATGCAATCTCTAACATCCAAGTGAAAGACATAATAATCTTATATATAATTTGCCAGTCTCCTCACTCACTCACTCACTCACTCACTCACTCACTCACGTCCGTCTGAAGCCGAATGCGCAATCGCCTTCTGCGCAGCTGCCCGAAAAAGCTTACGAGACCGACATCGCGGCAGGCGGCGGATTTACGGCCGCGAAAATTCAAAGAGAAAGGCGACTTCGACCAACATCTCAGCAGGGTCCGTCCGAAGCCGAATGCGCAGTCACCTTCTGCGCAGCTGCCTGAAAAACCTCACGAGACCGACATTGCGGCAGGCGGCGGATTTACGGCCGCGAAAATTCAAAAAGAAAGGTGACTTCAACCAACATCGTGGCAGGCGGCGGATTTATGGCCGCAAAAATTCAAAGAGAAATGCGACTTCGATTAAAGCTCTAGAGGCCTGAAAGGCGATTTCGACTACAGCTCCAGGCCTAATTACGCATTCATTCAATACACCTATATCAGGTTTGTGGTGCTTATACTTATTACTATTCCACTCATGCCCGTTTCATCTTACGTTGTCGAAACGGGCTCTTTGTCTAGTTCATTAATAATAATACATTACATTTATATAGTGCTTTCCGGGCGGCACGGTGGCGCAGTGGGTAGCGCTGCTGCCTCGCAGTTGGGTGATCTGGGGACCTGGGTTCGCTTCCCAGGTTCTCCCTGCGTGGAGTTTGCATGTTCTCCCCGTGTCTGTGTGGGTTTCCTCCGGGCGCTCCGGTTTCCTCCCACATTCCAAAGACATGCAGGTTAGGTGGATTGGCGATTCTAAATTGTCCCTAGTGTGTGCTTGGTGTGTGGGTGTGTTTGTGTGTGTCCTGCGGTGGGTTGGCACCCTGCCCAGGATTGTTCCCTGCCTTGTGCCCTGTGTTGGCTGGGATTGGCTCCAGCAGACCCCCGTGACCCTGTGTTCGGATTCAGCGGGTTGGAAAATGGATGGATGGATAGTGCTTTCCTCAGTACTCAAAGTGCTATCCACACAGGGAAGAACCGGGAAGAGAACCCAGAATCTTCCACAGTCTCCTTACTGCAAAGCAGCAGCACTACCACTGTGCCACCTGTGAGGACATCACAGCTACGGTTCAGAAGAATTTTAAAAAATAAAAAACAAGACATACTGATGTAGCCCGTCTACTCTAACTGTGTGTAGAAAGGGGCCCTGAGTTCTTTACTCCAATGCCTAATTTATTATGATTCTAATTACTTTAATATTTTGAGTCTCGGGTCACTATGAATAAAACATTATCAAATAATTCTAGCAATACACTGGTTAGATAATAACAAATAATGGTAAAAGAAATTACCTGTTAACATTCGTTCCTAACCCAATAGTTTATTTTACACCAACTTATAATAAACACCAGGAAACTGGGTTATAAAACAATAATGAATTCCCCGTTTAATTATAAGTCAACCAACACAATTAATAAACTGAAAATAATCAGGAACTACAGTGGTGTGAAAAACTATTTGCCCCCTTCCTGATTTCTTATTCTTTTGCATGTTTGTCACACAAAATGTTTCTGATCATCAAACACATTTAACCATTAGTCAAATACAACACAAGTAAACACAAAATGCAGTTTTTAAATGATGGTTTTTATTATTTAGGGAGAAAAAAAATCCAAACCTACATGGCCCTGTGTGAAAAAGTAATTGCCCCCTTGTTAAAAAATAACCTAACTGTGGTGTATCACACCTGAGTTCAATTTCCGTAGCCACCCCCAGGCCTGATTACTGCCACACCTGTTTCAATCAAGAAATCACTTAAATAGGAGCTGCCTGACACAGAGAAGTAGACCAAAAGCACCTCAAAAGCTAGACATCATGCCAAGATCCAAAGAAATTCAGGAACAAATGAGACCAGAAGTAATTGAGATCTATCAGTCTGGTAAAGGTTATAAAGCCATTTCTAAAGCTTTGGGACTCCAGCGAACCACAGTGAGAGCCATTATCCAGAAATGGCAAAAACATGGAACAGTGGTGAACCTTCCCAGGAGTGGCCGGCCGACCAAAATTACCCCAAGAGCACAGGGACGACTCATCTGAGAGGTCACAAAAGACCCCAGGACAACGTCTAAAGAACTGCAGGCCTCACTTGCCTCAATTAAGGTCAGTGTTCACGACTCCACCATAAGAAAGAGACTGGGCAAAAACGGCCTGCATGGCAGATTTCCAAGACGCAAACCACTGTTAAGCAAAAAGAACATTAGGGCTTGTCTCAATTTTGCTAAGAAACATCTCAATGATTGCCAAGACTTTTGGGAAAATACCTTGTGGACTGATGAGACAAAAGTTGAACTTTTTGGAAGGCAAATGTGCCGTTACATCTGGCGTAAAAGGAACACAGCATTTCAGAAAAAGAACATCATACCAACAGTAAAATATGGTGGTGGTAGTGTGATGGTCTGGGGTTGTTTTGCTGCTTCAGGACCTGGAAGGCTTGCTGTGATAGATGGAACCATGAATTCTACTGTCTACCAAAAAATCCTGAAGGAGAATGTCCGGCCATCTGTTCGTCAACTCTAGCTGAAGCGATCTTGGTTGCTGCAACAGGACAATGACCCAAAACACACCAGCAAATCCACCTCTGAATGGCTGAAGAAAAACAAAATGAAGACTTTGGAGTGGCCTAGTCAAAGTCCTGACCTGAATCCAATTGAGATGCTATGGCATGACCTTAAAAAGGCGGTTCATGCTAGAAAACCCTCAAATAAAGCTGAATTACAACAATTTTGCAAAGATGAGTGGGCCAAAATTCCTCCAGAGCGCTGTAAAAGACTCATTGCAAGTTATCGCAAACGCTTGATTGCAGTTATTGCTGCTAAGGGTGGCCCAACCAGTTATTAGGTTCAGGGGGGCAATTACTTTTTCACACAGGGCCATGTAGGTTTGGATTTTTTTTTCTCCCTAAATAATAAAAACCACCATTTACAAACTGCATTTTGTGTTTACTTGTGTTATATTTGACTAATGGTTAAAATGTGTTTGATGATCAGAAACATTTTGTGTGACAAACATGCAAAAGAATAAGAAATCAGGAAGGGGGCAAATAGTTTTTCACACCACTGTATATTACACTATTAATACTAAAATAAAACACATTCAGTCTTGTCACTCTATTTGAAACAAAACGTTCCAGGCCTGATTCGTGGCTTGGGAGCGTAGCGACCAAAAACTTATCGGTCCTTTCACTCCAACAGGAGCAACAAAATAAAATGAAAAAGGTACCTTACTTGGCAATGTTATCAGTCCAACAAATCACTCTGACCTCTCTGCCTCTGTCTATGCGCAGGTAGCCGCTGTTTAGTAAATCCAAAAATGTCTCCGTCTTCCAAATAAGCAAACGTCCACCATTAACTTGTAGAGCTGAGTTAACTCCTGCCTCTGGTAGTTCGTTCCGTTACTCCCCTCGTTGAATTAACAAGTCGTTCCTCACCAGATAGACCCTGCGAATATCTAATCGAACTTCTTCGTCTATCTCAGCAGTTCGTATCCCGGTAAATTATTTATCTCTCAAACTTTCTGCTACACCACCTTGGCATCACGTTCTCTCTTTCTTTTTCTCTCTTCCTCCAGCCCTTCCGTTTTTACTGCCACTTCCGGTTATCAAAATAAAAGTCATCATAACTACGTAAACAAACTATTACACTAAAATTAACAGTTTACAACACAACATTTACATTTTTAAATTAATTAGAGATTTAAACACATTTCTATCTGGGCTACACCCTCCCCCTTCTAAATGTCTGGTGTCCCCAACAGGCTTAACTATTTACTCATAATAATGGGTAAGGTGGCAAAGCTCCATCAGGTTGGATGGGAAGCGTCGGTGCACAGCCATTTTAAGATCTCTCCAGAGATGTTCAATCAGATTCAAGTCTGGGCTCTGGCTGGCCACTCAAGGACATTCACAGAGTTGTCCTGAAGCCACTCCTTTGATATCTTGGCTGTGTGCTTAGGGTCGTTGTCCTGCTGAAAGATGAACCATCACCCCAGTCTGAGGTCAAGAGCGCTCTGGAGCAGGTTTTCATCCAGGATGTCTCTGTACATTGCTGCAGTCATCTTTCCCTTTATCCTGACTAGTCTCCCAGTCCCTGCTGCTGAAAAACATCACCACAACATGATGCTGCCACCAACATGCTTCACCGTTACGGATGGTGCCATGTTTCCTCCAAACGTGACGCCTGGCATTCATACCAAAGAGTTCAATCTTTGTCTCATCACACCAAAGGATTTTCTTTCTCATGGTCTAAGAGTCCTTCAGGTGCCTTTTGGCAAACTCCAGGTGGGCTGCCATGTGCCTTTTACTAAGGAGTGGCTTCCATCTGGCCACTCTACCATACAGGCCTGATTGGTGGATTGCTGCAGAGATGGTTGTCCTTCTGGAAGGTTCTCCTCTCTCCACAGAGGACTTCTGGAGCTCTGCCAGAGTGACCATCGGGTTCTTGGTCTCTTCCCTGACTAAGGCCCTTCTCCCCCGATCGCTCAGTTTAGATGGCCGGCCAGCTCTAGGAAGAGTCCTGGTGGTTTCGAACTTCTTCCACTTACGGATGATGGAGGCCACTGTGCTCATTGGGACCTTCAAAGCAGCAGAAATTTTTCTGTAACCTTCCGTAGATTTGTGCCTCGAGACAATCCTGTCTCGGAGGTCTACAGACAATTCCTTTGACTTCATGCTTGGTTTATGCTCTGACATGAACTGTCAACTGTGGGACCTTCTATAGACAGGTGTGTGCCTTTCCAAATCATGTCCAGTCAACTGAATTTACCACAGGTGGACTCCAATGAAGCTGCAGAAACATCTCAAGGATGATCAGGGGAAACAGGATGCACCTGAGCTCAATTTTGAGCTTCATGGCAAAGGCTGTGAATACTTATGTACATGTGCTTTCTCAATTTTTTTATTTTTAATAAATTTGCAAACACCTCAAGTCAAGTTTTTTCACGTTGTCATTATGGGGTGTTGTGTGTAGAATTCTGAGGAAAAAAATGAATTTAATCCATTTTGGAATAAGGCTGTAACATAACAAAATGTGGAAAAAGTGATGCGCTGTGAATACTTTCTGGATGCACTGTATCTAGATGTGCAAAGCTGATAGAGAAGTAGCCCAACAGACTCAAAGCTGTCATTAATGCAAAAGGGGGATCAACAAAATGACATTGACATTGGGGGCGTGATCCTTTATTAATCTCAGTAGGCCTTGTTTTTGATTTTTTATAATTCTTCTGAACTGTAGTTATGATATGTTTCACTTGGATGTTAGAGGTTGCATTGAGTAAGTGAAGCTGAGAAGAAATATTTTTTGTGTGTGTTTTCATTTAAGGCTGTAAAGCAAAAAAAATGGGAATATTTCGAAGGGGGGGATTCTTTTCTATACCCACTGTAGATATGTATTTATATGATATTGTGTTTTTGTTAACTATTCAGAGGTCATGTGTAAGTAAGAATGTCATTGTAGTGTCTACACCTGACAATAAACGACTTGACTTGACTTGAGGAGTGCACTTGAATGAGGTATGACATGAGATCCAAAATAAATGTTGGAGTGCCAATGGGGTTAACCCCATTTAATAACAGTGCCAGCGATATCAGAAATAGTGCTAGGTGGCGTAAAAAACAAACAAGAAACACTAGGCTGCAGCGCCTCTCTCAAGAGGTCAGATTTTAGGGTGGTCTACAACCAAACAAGATGCCACCTTCCGGTTTGTGCCTCGAGCTTTATAGTCCTGTGGCCTGAAAGGGGCGGAGCCAGTTGACCTCATCCGGGCGTCTTCTCAGCTCTGTGGGAACAGAAGGAGATGATACCATTAGCAATAGCGCCCCCGTCTTGTTCTGGACTGGTATTGCTTACCTCGCATGAACACGGAAGGAGTCCCTCTGATGCACTTGTGTGACACAAGATATAAAAAGCAGAAAATTACCGAAGTGCTGTGATAGGCTGTATCACAGGAATTGACTTTTGGAATGACAATAACTCATTATGGACTCACTTTTCCTTTTGCATCCCTTTACAGGGATCTGATTGTGATTCAGACCTAAGACTGTGACACTGTACTCCGATCTTCACCCCGTCAAATGAGCGAACCGGCCTCCGTGGCGCAACGTCAGAGGCATCCGCCTCAGGTCCTGATGTCCGAGGTTTGATCTCCGTATGGGAAAGCAAAGATGCGTACCCCTGACGAGCCCCAATAAGGGCGAAACAAGGGCTGTGTAGTCTTTGTATTATTTGGCGAGACACTGCATCTCATCTCTATAGTAGAGGACATGACGGATGTGGCCGACCAACCACAAGCATTACCTGGAAGGTGACCACTCAGATAATCAGATTGTGATTCTGAACTAAGAATGTAATATATGAATATAGAAAGAGGGAGAAATAGATTGCTACTCTGGGGGGCTGAGGCATCACCATCCACCAGCATTAGATCAAAGGCAGCGGTGGCTTTTTAGGGGGCAGCACTGTGTCTCGGGGTCCACTCCAGTAGCTTAGGCCATTTTTAGAGCTAAAGATCCACAAAGCAGAATTCCAGTCTATGCAGAATCTAACCGCACTGAGCTAACTGGTCATCTGACTTCAAAGTGCTGGCAAAAATTTGCGAATCTGGCAAAATACAATGAGATTTTGAATAAAATGATGGATGTTATTGTTGTTATTATTTTCATTTTATTCATTCATCTATCAGTTCATCCATTCAGATTCTCTTCCCACTTTGTCATGGTTAGGGTGGCAGGGAGTCAGAGCCAATATCATTATTATTTATGAGAGAAATTTTCATAATAATTCTAAGTGATGATTCATGTGGATGGAGTATCTAAGTCTTGGATTGTCAGGTTATTACTCAAATTATACAGCAAGGCAGACCTGGTCCAGTATCTAACAAACCTGAGGCTCATAAGGAACATCAGAAAATAGAGAACACTGAACAGGAGGGTCCATAACAGGTAAGACTTTAACCATCAACCTTCACAGGGTAGGAATTGCAGGATTCCTTAGTGCTTGAACTCCAAGTATTAACAACAACAACATTTATTTATATAGCACATTTTCATACAAAAAGTAGCTCAAAGTGCTTTACATAACGAAGAGAAGAAAAATAAAAGACAAAATACAAAATTAAAATAAGACAACATTAGTTAACATAGAAAGGAGTAAGATCCGATGTCCAGGGTGGACAGAAAAAACAAAAAAAAACTCCAGAAGGCTGGAAAAAAAAATAAAATCTGTAGGTGTTCCAGGCCACGAGACCACCCAGTCCCCTCTGGGCATTCTACCTAACATAAATGAAATAGTCCTCTTTGTAGTTCGGGTTTTTCACGGAGTCACTTGATGCTGATGGTCATACAGACTTCTGGCTTTTAAATCCATCCATCATTGTTGGAACATCACGGTGCTTTGGGTAGATGGTGGTGGCGCACGCCACCACCAACAGGACACCGGAAAAGGAAACAGAAGAGAGAGTAGGGGTTAGTACAGATTTTGAATGAATAGTTATTATAATGAATTGGATATACAGAGTATCAGGATTAAATTACAGTGAAGTTATGAGAAGGCCATGTTAAAGTAATGTGTTTTCAGCAGTTTGTTTAAAGTGCTCCACTGTATTAGCCTGGCGAATTCCTACTGGCAGGCTATTCCAGATTTTAGGTGCATAACAGCAGAAGGCCACCCGCCTCACCACTTCTTTAAAGTTTTGCTCTTGGAATTCTAAGGAGACACTCAGTTGAGGATCTGAGGTTACGATTTGGAATTTAAGGTGTCAGACATTCCGATATATAAGCCGGGGCGAGATTATTTAAAGCTTTATAAACCATAAGCAGAATTTTAAAGTCAATTCTGAATGACACAGGTAACCAGTGTAGTGACATCAAAACTGGAGAAATGTGTTTGGATTTTCTTTTCCTGGTAAGGATTCTAGCAGCTGCATTCTGCACTAGTTGCAAACGATTGATGTCTTTTTTGGGTAGTCCTGAGAGGATTGCGTTACAGTAATCTAGTCGACTGAAAACAAACGCATGAACTAATTTCTCTGCATCTTTCGATGATATAAGAGGTCTAACTTTTGCTATGTTTCTTAGGTGAAAAAATGCTGTCCTAGTGATCTGATTAATATGCGATTTAAAATTCAGATTACAATCAACGGTTACCCCTAAGCTTTTTACCTCCGATTTGACTTTTAATCCTAATGCATCCAGTTTATTTCTAATAGCCTCATTGTATCCATTATTGCCAATCACTAAGATTTCGGTTTTTTCTTTTTTTAATTTGAGAAAGTTACTATTCATCCATTCTGAGATACAAGTTAGACATTGTGTTAGCGAATCAAGAGATTTGGGGTCATCAGGTGCTATTGATAAATACAGCTCTGTGTCATCAGCATAGCTGTGGTAGCTCACGTTGTGCCCTGAGATAATCTGACCTAATGGAAGCATGTAGATTGAGAAGAGCAGCGGACCCAGGATAGAGCCTTGTGGAACACCATATAGAATATCATGTGTCTTTGAGTTATAATTACCACAACTAACAAAGAATTTTCTCCCTGCCAGGTAGGATTCAAACCAATTTAAGACACTGCCAGAGAGGCCCACCCATTGACTAAGGCGATTCTTAAGAATATTATGATCAATGGTGTCAAATGCGGCACTCAGATCTAAGAGGATGAGAACAGATAAATGGCCTCTGTCTGCATTTACCCGCAAGTCATTTACTACTTTAATGAGTGCAGTTTCTGTGCTGTGATTTGTTCTAAAACCTGACTGAAATTTATCAAGAATAGCATGTTTATTGAGGTGCTCATTTAACTGTATAATGACTGCCTTCTCTAGAATTTTACTTAAGAAAGGCAGGTTAGAGATGGGTCTATAATTTTCAAGAGCAGAGGGATCGAGATTATTTTTCTTAAGTAGGGGTTTAACTACCGCAGTCTTAAGACAGTCTGGGAAGACCCCCGTATCTAATGACGAATTTACTATGTCAAGAACATTATCACTAAGCACGCCCGATACTTCTTTGAAAAAATGTGTTGGTATTGGGTCAAGGGCACAGGTGGAGGGTTTCATTTGAGAAATTATTTTATGTAAATCAGGTAAATCTATCCTAGTGAAAGACTTTAATTTGTTTATTATGGGGTACTGGTGTTTAGGAGGATCCTTAGTGTTGGAGAGATATACTGTGTTATTTCTAATATCATTAATTTCTTGATTGAAAAATACAGCGATAGCCTCACAGGTTTTACTGGAAATACTTAGGAGGCATTCCTTTGAGTTACCCGAGTTTAACAGATGATCAATCATCGAAAATAAGACTCTGGGATTACTAGCATTGTTATTTATAATCTTAGAGAAATAGCAGCGCCTCTCAAGACGGACTGTGTTATTGTATTCTGTTATTTTAACTTTTAATATCTCATAGTCAATAGTTAGTTTAGTCTTCCTCCATTTACGCTCAGCTCTACGGCATGTTCTCTTTAAATCAGACACTCTTTGGGTCTTCCAAGGTATAACAATGCTAGAAGATTTTTTAACTGTCTTTTCAGGTGCAACTAAGTCAACAGCAGCCCTCACTTTAGTATTAAATCTTTCCACCTTACTATTTACATTCTCCTCGCTATTATAGTTGGCACTATAAACGGTACTGATTGGTTAGAATGTTTGTAAGTTTTAAAGTTGCTGATGAGTCAAAGAAGCGTTTTTTAACAATATGCTTCTCATGAGTGTTTTCTATCATTATTTCTATATTAAAGAGTAGAAGAAAATGGTCTGATAGACCCGTATCAATGACCTGCTTTATATCAACTTTTAATCCTTTAGTAATCACTAAGTCTAACGTATGACCTGCTTTATGTGTAGGCTGATTAACGAGCTGTCTCAAATCAAAAGAGTCCAGGAGGTTCATAAATTCTTTTACTTTTTGGTCACATTGATTATCTATATGAAAATTAAAGTCGCCGACTATTAAGAGTGTGTCATAGTTCGTAATTAAGATTGACATCAAGTCAGAGAATTCCTCAAAGAAAGACGCGTTGAATTTAGGAGGTCTATACACGGATAATACTAGAACGTGAGAATCTCCCTGAATAATAATGGCGAGATACTCAAAAGACTTGAATTTACCAAAACTGATATTTTTACATTTTAACCTGCTTGAGTAAATGTTTGCTAGCCCTCCACCTCTCTTTCCTTGGCGATCAGCACGAGTAAAACTGTAATCCGGAGGCGCAGATTCGATTAAAACAGCTGCGCCATCTGAGCTAAGCCACGTTTCACTTAGTGCAATAAAATCTATTTTTTTATCACTAATAAGATCGTTGTTAAAAAACGACTTGTTAGTTAAAGCTCTAACATTTAATAGAGCCATATTCAATGTTTCGGAGGAGCAGAGATGAATACTATGTGCGTTATTGATATATGGAATAGGAATTAAGTTATTTTTATTAGCGCCGCTCTGCGTGTATTTTTTGTTTAATCTATGATCTGTTTTTATAGTTTTAATACATTGTTCATCTAAAGTAGTAACTTTAATTAAATTATTGGTGTTTATGCCATATTGCCTAGATTTTCTATGTGCATTAAGATTGGTTATTACAGTATTTATGTTGTGCACTTTTATGGAAGATTTTATTAAACAATTATCATGACCAAGCACAGGAGTGGCATTTCGGAAGGGGTTAAAAGCAGAGATAGATAGTCAAGATAAACGAATTACCTTCGATATGTTTTCGGAGAGGACCCGGGCGCCGAAGCTATTCGGATGCAGGCCATCTCGCTTGAAAAAACGCGGTCTTTCCCAAAAGAGGTCCCAGTTGTTGATGAACCCGATGTCTTGATTCTTGCAGAGCCCTGCAGCCAGTTGTTTAAACCAAGCAGACGACTGTAGTACTCGTTTGATCGTCTGACGAGAGGGAGTGGACCCGAGATGAAGATCTTTGCCGATGGGGTCCTCTCCTTTGTGTCTTTAATTAATGCAGTGAAGTCTGCCTTGAGGATCTCGGACTGTCGGTGCCTTATGTCGTTTACGCCAGCATGTAAAACAATTGCTCCAACTGCCCTGTTCTTGTAGATCGCCGGCGCACGTCTCGTCACATCTCGGACACGAGCACCGGGAAAACAAGAAACAAAAGATTTTCTATTAGGGCAAGTGATATTGAGGTTCCTAACAATAGAATCACCTACCACAATTACATCACCAGGAGCTGAAGGCGAACTGGGGACGCTTAGAGGGTCAAACCGGTTCTGCGTTACGATGCTTGCCTGTGCCGATGGAGGTGTTCTGGCCTTGAACCCCCGCCTGCATTGCTGAAATACACCGAGGTCATCATCGGTGTCGCTCCTACGAGGCGCGGGGGTGAAGGTGACTTGAGCGGCACAACGCGGGGTTGATGTTACGCTGATAACAGATGGCGAGGACGGTTTATCCAAGAGCCGAGCCTTCAGATCTCTGAGGTATCTTCGTCTGGACAGAAGTTTCTGAATCTGTTCATCGAGTGCCTGGAGTTCCTCGACTACAATTTCAACGCGATTCACCTCACTATCGGCCATTGTCCGCTTCTGTTTCTGCTTCCGCTTCCGCTTCCGCTTCGTGCCCTAGGAAGAATGAGAGAGAGATAGGTTAGCAGCAGCCACCTTCCATTGGTGCAGTAGGACCTCCGGACCCCCGAACGTCCCTACTCTGCAACTTAGCAAGGCAGACCAGCCTGGGCTTCGCTTCTCCATTCAACGTTTCAAAAGCTTCACCTCTCTGTCTCTCTCACCTGCCCCACTCTGCCTTTCTCTCTTCTCACTCTTACTTGATTTTCGTCCTCAGGTGTTCTTTCTTTCGTGTTCAGATCTCTTCCTTTCACCCATTTCCCATCCAACTCTGACTTTTTTTATTACCCCACGAGTGTAGGTGCCTTCTAAAGAACCATGGAGCACCAATGAGGGAAGGCTGTGACACACACGCTCATTGCACAGGGACAGGCCATCAGCCAGGTCCCCAACAAACACCCTGTGTGCTTTTCTCTTTCACACCTTCATGTTTAATGAGATGTTCACTTTGAAAATGGACTTCAACTACTGCAACCCTTAACTATGCAGAAGTATTCCTGGGAATATGAAACATGTTTGGAATATCTCTGTGCACTTACTGTGAAGTATAATGTTTCCTGGTTATAGAGATTATTTATGTCACAGAACTTCAGCACCACCATGTTATCATTCTCATTACCAGGATGCTGCTGTAGTGTGGTGTCAAACAGCACAGCTTCTTAGATTGTCACTGCCACACCTGTAAACACCGACATGATGATCCGGTGATTTGGAGAAAAAATGCAAATTAAACAAATGTGTTGCACATTTCTTACTTTAATTTCTGGTTTTTGAACATTTGGTTTCCCCACTGACATTGATTTCTGATTTGTGAAAAGGCTTTGGTGCAAGAGATTTGGTCTTCACGGGTGCAACTTGTTACTGGTTTTGACTATCTATCTATCTATCTATCTATCTATCTATCTATCTATCTATCTATCTATCTATCTATCTATCTATCTATCTGTCTGTCTGTCTGTCTGTCTGTCTGTCTGTCTGTCTGTCTGTCTGTCTGTCTGTCTGTCTGTCTGTCTGTCTATCTATCTATCTATCTATCTATCTATCTATCTATCTATCTATCTATCTATCTATCTATTGTGTTCTATTGTGTTTTGGACCAGTTTATGAAAAATATTGTTTTCATTTCAACATTAAAAACTTCTTTTCTAATGATCAGTATTGGAAAAACAAAGGAACTTGTTTTAGAAGTGCTGGTTCTAACCCAGGAATTTATTATTCCACTTAGTTTGATATAAAAGATTTAGGTTTGGTTCTTGAGTGTCTTTCATGTATCCATCCATCTTCAGGACACACATGTAAGTGGATGTGAAGCGTAATCAAGACATCAATGTGGCCTGTTAGCCAAGTTCCTTTATACTCATAAGCCATATGCTTGATGCCTTTGAGTGTAATGTATTCACCCCCTTGGATGTTTTTGTACTTTAGTGTTATTAAGATGGAATCACAGTGGATTTAATTTGTTTTTTCAATACTGATCATTTGAAAAAGAGTTTTTAATGTTGAAATGGGGTGGTGCAGTGGTAGCGCTGCTGCCTCGCAGTTAGGAGACCTGGGGACCTGGGTTCGCTTCCCGGGTCCTCCCTGCATGGAGTTTGCATGTTCTCCCCGTGTCTGCGTGGGTTTCCTCCAGGCGCTCCGGTTTCCTCCCACAGTCCAAAGACATGGTGGATTGGTGATTCTAAATTGGCCCTAGTGTGTGCTTGGTGTGTGTGTGTTTGTGTGTGTCCTGCGGTGGGTTGGCACCCTGCCCAGGATTGGTTCCTGCGTTGTGCCCTGTGTTGGCTGGGATTGGCTCCAGCAGACCCCCATGACCCTGTGTTCGGATTCAGTGGGCTGGAACATGGATGGATGGATGTTGAAATGAAAACAATATTTTTTATAAACTGGTCCAAAACACAATAGAACACAACAGATCGATTGATAGATAGATAATTAAATGGCTCTTAGAGAGCAGTCAGGCTTCAGTGTTGGAGTTCCATAGCACAAGTGGCTCATCTCCCACGTGAGACGCTTTCTTCCAGGAGCGCCCTGCTGTTATAGCTTGTGGACCAGAATGGACGTGGTCAGTTGCCCTCCATGGGCGTGTACTTGGATTTGTGGATTG
Organism: Erpetoichthys calabaricus; assembly: GCF_900747795.2. Lineage (NCBI taxonomy): Eukaryota > Metazoa > Chordata > Cladistia > Polypteriformes > Polypteridae > Erpetoichthys > Erpetoichthys calabaricus. The sequence goes on from NC_041405.2 coordinate 156,192,556, forward strand.
GAAAAGAGGCAGAAGATTCAGTGATCATGCCACCTGGTGTCCTTGGATGGTAGTGTTTAACTCTGATGAGGCTAGAAGGTGGCCCTCTGCTGCACATGCTTGACAATATATAGACAGACAGATAGATATGAAAGGCACTCTATAACAGATAGATAGATAGATAGATAGATAGATAGATAGATAGATAGATAGATAGATAGATAGATAGATAGATAGATAGATAGATAGATAGATAGATAGATAGATAGATAGATAGATAGATAGATAGATAGATAGATAGATAGATAAACAAAGGCACTTTATAATAGATAGATAGATAGATAGATAGATAGATAGATAGATAGATAGATAGATAGATAGATAGATAGATAGATAGATAGATAGATAGATAGATAGATAGATAGATAGATAGATAGATAGATAGATAGATAGATAGATAGATAGACGATATTGCCACACACATGACCTTTATTGACACCCCATTCTCGTTAATATGGAGTCGGCAGCTCTAACAGCTTCAGCTCTTCTGGGAAGGCTTTCCACAAGGTCTATGAGTGTATTTATGGGAATGTGTGACCAGGAGAGCATTTCTGAGGTCAGGCACTGATGTTGGATGAGAAGGCCTGGCTCACTTGCATTCTCCGCTCGAATTCATCCCAAAGGTGTTCTGGTGGTTTGAGGTCAGGGCTCTGTGCAGGCCTCAAGTTCCTCCACACCAAACTTGCTCCTCCATTTCTTTATAGACTTTGTTTTGTGCACTGCTGCCTGCGCAGTCATGTTGCCATCCCCAAACTGTTCCTAAAGTTGGGAGCATGAAATTGTCCAAAATGGCTTTGTATGCTGAAGCACTAAGAGTTCCCTTCACTGGAACTAAGGGGCCAAGCCCAACCCCACACCATAATCCCCCCTCCACCAAACTTTACACTTGGCACAATGCAGTCAGGCGAGTCCCGTCCTCCTGGCCAGACTCGTCCATCAGATTGCGTGATTCGTCGCTCCGGAGGACACATCTCCACTGCTCGAGAGTCTAGTGGTGGGTGGTGGGCTTTACATCACTGCATCTGACACTTTGCACTGCACTTGGTGATGTCAGGCTTGGCTGCAGCTGCTCGGTCATGGAGACCCATTCATTCCTTGAAGCTCTCTGTCTACGCTGCACTGCTCTTGAGCTTTTGGAGGTCTGTAGCTGTTGACTCTGCAGAAAGTTGGCGACTTCTGCACATCTCAGCATGCGCTGTCCCCGTTCTGTGATTTGACGTGGCCTACCACCTTGTGGCTGAGTTGCTGTTGTTCCCAGTTGCTTCCAATGTGTTATAATACCACTAACAGCTGACCGTCGAATATTTAGTAGCAAGGAAATGTCACAAATGGACTTATTGCATAGGTGTCATCCTATCACGGTACCAGGCTTGAATTCCCTGAGCTCCTGAGAGCGACCCATTCTGAAACAAATGTGCTTAGAAGCTACCTGCATGCCGAGGTTCTCGATGTTATACACCTGTGGCCACCTGAATTCAATGATTTGGAGGGGGGTCCCAATACATTGTAATGTATGTAATATTTTAGAAGAAGGTGTGTTGTTCCTTCACAGGTTAGTTTCTTCTCCATTTATTTCCATATCTTTAAAAATCCAAAGCCTCGCCTGTGAGCTCCTGGGAAATCCTCGGCTGCCACAGTGAGAATGGACGAGCCGCTGACGCCTCTTAGGAGCCTCCAGGCAGGGTAGTAAAAGTGAATTTGCTTCTCCGAGAATCTTAGGAACACCTTAGCTAATTTAAAACATAAAAATGTAGAGTGACTTGGACCTTTAAACGAAACGCTTGAGGGGGTTGCAATTGAAATTACCTTGGATGTTCTGTGGATGAATCTAACCTTTTAAAAATTCTCTTAAAGGTCAGCGTTTTTTTTTTGGAGGGGTTGAGACCTCCATTAATGAGGGTTAGGTGGAGAACACTTACCAACACAATGGCACGCGCAATGTCACTTCCTACTTACTTGAAAATGAGATGCATGGAGCTGGGTGGACTTAACGTTCCTTTCCTTTCAATCTGGCGAGCCTTTAAGGTGAGAGCCCCTTTGTCAGCAGAGAGTGACGCGTGCCCACCCAGCCCGTCGGGCCATTCCTGCATTCTGCAAGCCTTTTCCGTGCGACTCAACTTTTCTGCTTTTTGATTGCAGTGAACTCATCCTTTATTGCTGCTACTATTGTCACACACGTGCGCTTAGGGGACAGCCAAAGGGTCCAAGTGAGCATCAAATAATAAAAGATAAGGGATTGGAATGAAGCGCTGATTCTTTTCTCCCTCTTTAAACAGAACATCCATAAGATTAACCATTCTTTTCCGCCCCAGTCCTACTTGGTACCATTTTTTCCAGCTCATTATAAAAATGACACTTCTGACCCACACCTGAGGATGCACTTTCCGGCCAGCTATGATGACGTCACTCCCGGTCCACCCTCGATGTCACTTTCTGGCCAGCCATGATGATGTCACTTCTGGTCCACTCTTTATGAAGTCACTTTCCGGCCAGCCATGATGATGTCACATAGAATACTTCCCTTCATGCTCTTTGAGTCCAAGATGGTTTCCATATGCCTTTTACTCAAGAGAGACTTCTAAATGGCCACTCTACCATAAACACCTGATTGATGGAGTGCTGAGAACTGAGATGGTTGTCCTTCCCATCTTAGCAGAGGACCTCCGAAGCTCGCTTAAGGGATCTAAGTCACCTCCATGACCTTTACTAAATTATGGCATAAAAGAAACCGCGGACTTGTCCGTCTCAACACAGCAGCTCTATACTTCCTAGTCATGATGGTGGAGAATGGTGAAGTGCTGCATGCTGACTGGCACATGTACAGTAAGTAAGCATTCCACTGTCCTCTATACATAGGGACCATACTGACCGTATCTGATGGACAAGTGGGACCACAGAATAGATGGATGTTCTTCTCAATGACACGATCTGACATTTGAGGCGGTCACAGCACCAAGCTCTCCAGTTTCCTTACAAAGGTAAATTGTCATGTCATGTCATTTTCTGACCTGCTTAATCCAGAGCAGAGTTGCACGGGGGGCTTTAGCCCATGCCAGTTTCCCTTCTCCCCAACCTTGTAGTCAGTCCTAAATACTTGGGGGGGGGGGTGTCTTTAAATATTATAGCTTTGCTGTCCACATGAATAAAACACTAATATTACATTTGCTTCATCTGACTTACAAATAAAGACATTCAAAATATTTATCAACTTATATTCAAAATTTCACACTACCACAGTGGTTCAAAGGAGCATCTCTCACACCTTCACAATGAAAAGGACAACACAGCGAAGAGCAGAGCTCAACAGCCATACGGAGACAAGCGTGTGGCCAGTCCCGAAGAAAGCTAGAAATGAGGACTTTGAGTATGAGGACAATGAAAGTAACAAGTCTCTCTGCTTCCTGAAACTACACAGCAGCATTTATCAGGTTGTATGGTTGTCAACATTCACTTGTACTTTGCTTATTTTTATTATGTTATGAATATTATCAAATATAAGTTTATTCAAAATTGTAACTCAACTTCTGCTTGGCTTTTTACTCTATTTGTTTGAAACATCAGTCTATCTATCATATAGTGCCTTGCACATCTATCTATCTATCTATCTATCTATCTATCTATCTATCTATCTATCTATCTATCTATCTATCTATCTATCTATCTATCTATCTATCTATCTATCTATCTATCTATCTATCTATCTATCTATCTATTGTGAGATATGGCCGGCTATTCATCCCAGCCAATACCCCCAGGCTGCTAGATGGAGTCCTCCTTGCAATGTGGAGATACCCCGAATTCCAGCAGGGCATCATGGACTATGGAGTTTTAATACACAGCCCTGCTGGATAACGTCGAGGCCGCAAGGAGTCGCTGAAGGGAGGCCCAGAGATTTATATTTTCCATATAGCCCGGAAGTATTTCCAACTCACGGAAATGGAAGAAATGATATACTTCCAGGCTGAAGAAAAAGAGAAGTTTCTGCCTGACCCAGAAGTGATAGAAAGTCACATGGACTGAGGGACAAACACTTCCGGGTCATGGACTATAAAAGGACCATGGGAAATCCCAGACAGTGAGCTGAGCTGGGTGGAAGGGTGGCAACGCGTCTGGGAGTGTGGAGGATTAGTGTATTGATTATTGATAATTGTGTATTGCATGTGTAGTGTGGAGTGGAGGGTGCTTTGTGCACATTACTATTACAAAATAAATAATAATTGGAATTTTACCCGGTGTTTGGAGTGGTACCTGAGGGTTCAAGGGAGCTCTACCGCCCCCTACTGTTACACTATCTATCTATCTATCTATCTATCTATCTATCTATCTATCTATCTATCTATCTATCTATCTATCTATCTATCTATCTATCTATCTATCTATCTATCTATTATATAGTGCCTTTCATGTCTATCTATCTATCTATCTATCTATCTATCTATCTATCTATCTATCTATCTATCTATCTATCTATCTATCTATCTATCTATCTATCTATCTATCTATCTATTTATCTATCTATCTATCTATCTATTATATAGTGCCTTTCACATCTATCTATCTATCTATCTATCTATCTATCTATCTATCTATCTATCTATCTATCTATCTATCTATCTATCTATCTATCTATCTATCTATCTATCTATCTATTATATAGTGCCTTTCACATCTATCTATCTATCTATCTATCTATCTATCTATCTATCTATCTATCTATCTATCTATCTATCTATCTATCTATCTATCTATCTATCTATCTATCTATCTATCTATCTATCTATCATATAGTGCCTTTCACGTCTATCTATCTATCTATCTATCTATCTATCTATCTATCTATCTATCTATCTATCTATTATATAGTGCCTTTCACATCTATCTATCTATCTATCTATCTATCTATCTATCTATCTATCTATCTATCTATCTATCTATCTATCTATCTAATATTAATAGTAGTAATAATGATCAGCATTTATCAGGATATATGGTTGCCAGTGTTCACTTGTACTTTGCTTATTGTTATTATTTTATGAATGTTATCACTAATACATAATTATTTAAAGTTGTAACTTAACTCCTTCTTAGATAGATAGATAGATAGATAGATAGATAGATAGATAGATAGATAGATAGATAGATAGATAGATAGATAGATAGATAGATAGATAGATAGATAGATAGATACTTTATTAATCCCAATGGGAAATTCTTGTATTTTGCTCTGTGTAAATTACCTGAGATTATTGATGTAGAAGGGAAGTTGGGGAGAAGTTATAAAGTACCATACCTTAAAAACAGCTGAGACTGTGAAATGTGAGATCTTCTGACAAAGGCTACACAATAAAGAATACAAAAAGGGACAGGAAAGTCATAGAGAACTCTACCAAGACAAAATATATACAGAATTAGAAATGAGGACATTAGAGGGTCAGCTCAGGTTGGATGGGTTGGTGACAAAGTCAGAGAGGTGAGATTGCGTTGGTTTGGACATGTGCAGAGGAGATGCTGGGTTTAATGAGAGAAGGGTACTAAGGATAGAGCTGCCAGGGAAGAGGAGAAGAGGAAGGCCTAAGAGAAGGTTTATGGATGTGGTGAGAGAGGACATGCAGGTGATGGGTGTGACAGAGCAAGATGATGAGGACAGGAAGAAATGGAACAAGATGAGCCGTTGTGGCAACCCCTAACGGGAACAGCCGAAAGAAGAAGAAGAAGAAGAAGAAGAAGAAGAAGAAGAAGAAGAAGACAATTTTGAGTGCCACGGCAAAGTGGTCTGAACCCTTCTTGAACCGAGAGATTTCAAATTGTAATAATATTAGTAAACCTTTCTGAATACATGTCTTCAGTTTGTCATTATGGGATATTCAATGTAGATTGATGGGCAAAACCAGCAAATCTATCTACTTAAAATAAAATCTATAGCACAAGAATGTGTGCAGAAAGTGAAGGAGGCGCAGTACTTTCTGAATATCCAGAATATTCAATAAAACATTTTAAAGGAAAAAAAAAACATCTTAGCCAGGGTTCCCATGTATAACAATCGACCCCCCCAGCCCCCCGATGAAGGCTGCTCTGGTGTTTGCCAGCACTGCTGTCTTCCTCGGCTCCTTCATCACTCTTGTGGCTACCTGACTTTTTTCTTTTCCAAGCATTCCCTTTACTCCCCAGCTGAATTTTAGCTGGGCTTGTTGTCGAGAGTAATGCACTGTGGCCACCCCAACCTCCTGCACCCCAATGCCAGATCAAATATACATGTATCATTAATGTTTCTTTTAATTTAAAAAGGAAAAATGGAAGAAATCAATACATTTTCCAAAATGTTAAGCTGTTCCATTAAAGGTCACCGTCTCGGCCATAAATCAATGGTGTGATGAAGTTACCAGGCTCAGGGTGCATTTCACTGACCTTTTGCATTTAGAAAAACCTGCGCTTACATTGCTGGACAGGCAACAGGGGGCTTAGGTCAAAATACCGACTGACTGTCCCCGCTGCCCTCATGAGACCTCTGGCGGGTGTCTGCTTGATGGCACTGAGGGCTTCTTCTCCTTACAGACATTTGCCATTTCTCTTTAGTTTCCATAGAGATGTTCCATTCATTTTGTAGGGTGCACCCTAGAATCCCTCATCCATCCATGGCCTCGCCTAATGGCAATGAATCATTCAGCAAAAGTGTGTCAAGAATTATGCCTGTAAAGCCCCTCACTGGGCCTGGGACCTCCAAGTCAGAAGTTTTGTGCTTTTTTAATTTCCTTCCCGTTAAGTCTTTCTTGTGTATGCTCAGACCGAAGTGTGTGTGTATAGTCTATCTATTTATTGTACAGTAAGTGCCGTAAGGGATTGTTTGACATCCCATTCAAGAAGATAGGTGGTCTTTTGCCAGTAAGGGGGACTGGAGTGGATATACTGGCATCCTGACCAGCTTGGGAATTCATCTCCTCTCTGCAAGAGACGTCAGAATGATGGAGGGATCGGCTCAGACAGCCTGTTCAGAGTATTCACCAACCCCGACGTGCTAAAGGACAGAATCCATGTGTTGCTCCTCCCGTGTTCCAGACCGCAGGGAAGGCTGGGAATCGTAGTCTTGTGGGACAACCCTGCTGGGTGTCGTGTATTCCACCAGGGGGAGCCAAAGGGAGTGACCATCCCAATTTTATGATGCTTCAGCCTGACTCCTCCCAGGGTCTGTCTTTGAAGGAGCCCTCCATCTCAACTTGGAGAGTCAGAATCAGGGTAGCAGAGGACAACACTTGAGTGGAGGAAGAGGAGTTGAGAGGAAGAGAAGACAAAGGAATCACCATCCCTGTATAAACAGTGCTGTGTAAGGTACTTGAATAAAGTCAAGATTTGTATATTTTAACCTGTAACTGTCTGTCTGTGTCAGTTGTGTTCAGGGGTTGGGGGTCAGTGCTGCCATCTATCTATCTATCTATCTATCTATCTATCTATCTATCTATCTATCTATCTATCTATCTATCTATCTATCTATCTATCTATCTATCTATCTATCTATCTATCTATCTATCTATCTATCTATCTATCTATCTATCTATCTATCTATCTATCTATCTATCTATCTATCTATCTATCTATCTATGTAATCCTGCCTACTACACTAAAACTACATTCTATCTATCTATGTTTTTTGTTAATAAATAAATTAAACCCTAACCTTGTCTGTTCAGGAGCTCAGTCTCTGTTTCAGCTCTATGTCAACATGTAGGTTCAAATCCCACAACTGGTCATTGACTGTGTGCAGTTCCCATGTTCTCCCAATGTCAGTCTGTGGGGACATTTTCTTAAGGTACTGCAGTTTACCCTCCCATATTTACAAAGACAGCCACATTTAGTCAAATCGTACTTGAAGACTTGAAACTGTGGGGGCTTAAGTGAAGGGTGGGCATCCTGTCCTTCTGCCCAGTTCCACAGAAATAAACTTTCTTTGAAAATATTATATTATATTATATTATATTATATTATATTATATTATATTATATTATATTATATTATATTATATTATATTATATTATATTATAATCTCACAAAGCAACAGTTACTTGTTTAGGATTGTTTTGTGCTTTGCATCCAGGTACATACTGTAAATAGGCCCACTGCAATTCTAAATTGTATTAAACAGATTTTATATAATATAATATAATATAATATAATATAATATAATATAATATAATATAATATAATATAATATAATATAATAGAAATTATGTATCGAATCCTGCCAACTACGCTATCTATCAAATCCTGCCAACTACACTATCTATCTATCTATCTATCTATCTATCTATCTATCTATCTATCTATCTATCTATCTATCTATCTATCTATCTATCTATCTATCTATCTATCTATCTATCTATCTATCATACAGCACCTTTAATTTCTTTATATCTCTGAATTCTATTAATTGGTATGTTTCATATCAGTTATAAAGTACTTATTCTCTCTATTGACTAATTATATAGTGTCACTTACATCTATCCATCATTTATATGACTGTTCGGTTGTGTCTTTTGTGTCTTTTTTATTTTATATAGTGCCTTTTGTGTCTGTCTATCTATTTATCTTTTTTCCTTTGAGGGACATCTACAGTTTAAGCATAACATCTCATGATTTCCTTGAATAGTTTTTACATTATAATCTAGAGTAAATGTTTTTTGCCTTTTTAATTGCTTCTGCACGTTGTCTGGACGCTGAGCATGATACGTTAACGTAAGCCTGTAAATCCCTTTCAGAGGCTGCCTCAGAGAGCAGAGCGTCTCCATCTTGTATTTTGTAATTAACGCTCCTATTGCCTGCGTGTAGCACTTTGCACTGGCAGCGAGGCCATCACTCATCTGAGCACACTTCAGTTGTTTAAGTCTGCAGTGAGCCGTCTGAGTCTTTGATGGATGTCATAGCTGCTACGCTCAAACAGTGTCCCTCTGTCATATCTGTTCCTGTTCTTGTGCCTGTGCTGGCTCTTCTCACGTGTTTAAACAATGCCCTGCTAGCAGCCACTCCATGAAAGGTTTAACTCACTAAAGGTTCTGGACCCCCACCATTTACCTCATTAGTCACAAAGCGTGATTTTCCCTCAGACAACACTCCAAAGGCAACAGGCATAAAAAGTGAAGTAATTTATACATAAACGGTGCAATTATACAGTAGGTACAATGGCAGCGTAATTACCATACGTTCTGAAAGTCTTCAGACCCTTCACTTTTTACACATTTTGTTGTGTTGCAGCTTTGTGCTAAAATCATTTAAATTCATTTTTTTTACCTCATCAAGCAACAATGAATTCCCCAGAATGACAATGCAAAAAAAAAGGGTTGTAGGAAAATGTAGTAAAAATATAAAAGCCTAAAAATCACCCCGACACAAGTATTCGGAGCCTTTGCTGTGACACTTGTAACATGGCTCAGGTGCAGCCCGTTCTGTTGATCATCACTGAGATGTTTCCACACCTCGTCTATGAAGTCCACCTCTGGTCAATTCAATTGGCAGGATTGTTTAGGAAAGGCAGGGATGTGCGGTAAGACGAGGCAGGTGAAGCATGAGTAGTACAGAGTCACCAGAGTCCACTGCTAAAAGAATATCATTTAAACCGAGGGGACAACTCGGTGCTGGGGTGAGTTTCAAACTCCAGTGTTCATCCAGGAAGGACTTCTGTTGGGTGTAGATTAGTTTTTTCCAAGAGTTTGGACAAAAAAGGTAGCTTGGAAATAGGCCTAAAGTTGGACATAACAGAATGGTCTAGGCCTGGTTTTTTGAGCAGAGGTTGCACAACAGCATGTTTAAAACTTTTAGGCACCACACTAGAGGTTAAACTACTATTAATAATAGTAGGAATAGAAGGACCCACGGTAGAAAAGACCTCCTTAAGAAGTCGAGGAGGGACAACAGCAAGGGGGGAGCCAGATGGCTTCATACTGGAAACCAGCTGCTTTCATTCTTTGAGGGCTGAATATCCATCCATCCACTATCCAACCCGTTATATCCTAACTACAGGGTCACGGGGGTATGCTGGAGCTAATCCCAGCCAACACAGGGTACAAGGCAGGAAACAAACCCCGGGCAGCCCACTGCAGGACACACACACACACCCACATACAGCACACACCAGGGACAATTTCGAATCGCCAATGCACCTAACCTGCATGTCTTTGGACTGTGGGAGGAAACCCACGCAGACACGGGGAGAACATGCAAACTCCACACAGGGAGGACCTGGGAAGCGAACGCCGGTCTTCTTACTGCGAGGCAGCAGCACTACCCACTGCGCCACTGGGCTGAATATTTTTTCCAAAAAGCACAGTTTTCTGAAACACAATGGCTTCACACAGAAATCAACATAAAACGTCTGTTGCTGCATGCTCTGGCTGTCAGTTTGCCAAGAATGTGCGGCAGGTGAGCTGCCAGTCTGCGCTCACGTGGCTACACGGGGCAGCAGCAGCGGTCACAGGTCATTGCAATCTGGTTTCTACCTCTTATGATTGTTAAGAGGCAGTCCTCCCAGGCAAACAGTGCCAGCTACATGAACCTGTTCAGCACCACGATTAGCTGGGGACCAATCAGCTGAAGCTGCAAAACCTCATATTCGTTTTCGATCACTTGTATCAAAATCAGTGTCCGACAAGTCTTAGTCCAATTCAGAGAGAACAGGCCACTCGTCCTCCACGGAGTACTTTGCTTTACGCTTCAATCTCTCGCCCGATGGCAGTGCCATTTTTGCCATTGTCTTATCCTTGCTGCTCACGGGAGCGCAGGAAATCTCGGTCAAAACCTATGAAGCTAACTTTCCTTCTACCAATGAGAGTCTAACTAAAATGCAATGGTTGGTTTTGTCACAGTTTACAGCTGATTACCAATTGTTGTCAGCTCCTCCTATTGACAGCAGTCGACATCAGCCCTGAAAGAGTTAAAAAGGGGAGAGTGACAGGCCAATCAGGGTATTCAAATGGGTGGATCATGTAATATTATATTATATACTATCTATCTATCTATCTATCTATCTATCTATCTATCTATCTATCTATCTATCTATCTATCTATCTATCTATCTATCTATCTATCTATCTATCTATCTATTATATAGTGCCTTTCATATCTATCTATCTATCTATCTATCTATCTATCTATCTATCTATCTATCTATCTATCTATCTATCTATCTATCTATCTATCTATCTATCTATCTATTATATTGTGCCTTTCATATCTATCTATCTATCTATCTATCTATCTATCTATCTATCTATCTATCTATCTATCTATCTATCTATCTATCTATCTATCTATCTATCTATCTATCTATCTATCTATCTATCTATTATATAGTGCCTTTCATATCTATCTATCTATCTATCTATCTATCTATCTATCTATCTATCTATCTATCTATCTATCTATCTATCTATCTATCTATCTATTATATAGTGCCTTTCATATCTATCTATCTATCTATCTATCTATCTATCTATCTATCTATCTATCTATCTATCTATCTATCTATCTATCTATCTATCTATCTATCTATCTATTATATAGTGCCTTTCATATCTATCTATCTATCTATCTATCTATCTATCTATCTATCTATCTATCTATCTATCTATCTATCTATCTGTCTATCTATCTATCTATCTATCTATCTATCTATCTATCTATTATATAGTGCCTTTCATATCTATCTATCTATCTATCTATCTATCTATCTATCTATCTATCTATCTATCTATCTATCTATCTATCTATCTATCTATCTATCTATCTATCTATTATATATAGTGCCTTTCATATCTATCTATCTATCTATCTATCTATCTATCTATCTATCTATCTATCTATCTATCTATCTATCTATCTATCTATTATATAGTGCCTTTCATATCTATCTATCTATCTATCTATCTATCTATCTATCTATCTATCTATCTATCTATCTATCTATCTATCTATCTATCTATCTATTATATAGTGCCTTTCATATCTATCTATCTATCTATCTATCTATCTATCTATCTATCTATCTATCTATCTATCTATCTATCTATCTATCTATCTATCTATCTATCTATCTATCTATCTATCTATCTATCTATCTATCTAGGTGGAGTGGTGGCTCTGAGGCTAGGGATCTGCACTGGCAATCAGAAGGTTTCCGGTTCGAATCCCGTAAAATGCCAATAGGGACTCTGCTTTGTTGGGCCATTGAGTAAGGCCCTTAACCTGCAATTGCTGAGCACTTTAAGTAGTGAGAAAAGCGCTATATAAATGCAAAGAAAGAATTATTATCTATCCTAACCGTCTGCAGTTCTTCCTGTTGCAGTAAAGATTGATAGCCCTGACTATTCTCCTTGGGTTTACAATTTCAGGGTTTTCAAACTTTCTAAAGATCTTCACAGTTGCCAGTCCACCTGTGGAGAGCCTCATCTTTTTAATTCCCCTTATTCCATCAGATGCTGTACCCCCTGGGCTTCTCGGATTAGGATCCCACATGTCGGTGTGAATAAATAGAATCCGCTTTTTTTTTTTTTTGCTAAATCCCTTTTAGGCTGCACAAAATCCATTGTTTCTGCCTGGTGGTATTTGCACTGCGTCCTTAGCTCTATCCCCGGTTGTAACGAGCTCCATTTGTCTTACCGTGCCAGGGACAGTGTGTCCTCTGCAGGTTGCTCATGCTAAGTAAGTTGCTCTCATCAAACGCGCTCCTTATTTGCACTGACAGGCCTCAGAGAGGTTGCCTGCTTAAATCATCACTCACCTGCACACCTTCATCACCTTGAGAGACGGACTAACCTCATGTTAATGATCTTTAATGAAGGGGACTATTTGGTAGCAGCAGAGCCCCAGCAGCATTCTGGCCCATGTGTGTCTTTGTCAGAGCAGGCCGTTCACTTCCAATAAACAGCTGCAGGAACAAAATGGACACAAAATTTAAAAAATGAAATCAGACTGGGGCAGTAATTGTCAGAAAGTCTTGTGGACTGCAAGGGGCGTCAGTGAGCCCCAAACCCCAATCCAAACCACATCAAGCCTGTTCTTTTCCTGATTCAGTTGTTCATTTAACAATTTTTTGAACTTGATTAGTTTGATTCCATCATTAAGGTTTAGGCTGGAAGTTTTACCTTCCTGATGCTAACCCGTTCTATTTATTCTGGCTTTGCACTGGGCATTGAGTAGCACCGGAAAAGAGGAAGTGAAGAGGAAGTTGAATAAATGGTAGAAGATAAATAGGAATAAGAAGTTGACAGAATATCTGAGGTTTAATGATGGTCAGGATTCAGAAGTTCACCTGCATGGAAAGCTCTTGAAAATTTAAAACATCTACAGTTTTGAAAATGCGGGTTCTTTATTGGGTTGGGTGGTTCCTCGTAGAACCATTGCTTGACCAAAGACGGGGTTTTGCAGATGAAGTTAGTTTTTTGTGCTTTGAAAAATGTCCTAATATGTTAAAAACACCATGAAATCTCATGTATGGTAGATGTTCTGCTGTGCCAAATCTGCAATTTTTCTGTCTCTATTTCCATTATAGTTTGCGCATGCTAAACAAGATGAATTTAAATACAGGACACTTGTATGTGCAGTTTTAACATCGAAGCATCTCCTGAATTGTATTTAATAATCAAAGCACAGTAACATCTGCTGCACCCAGGACTAAACTGGTTTACAGCTCAGGAAGGGAAGATATGCCGACGCCACAAGCTGTGTTTATTACTTTATTAACTGCCAACACAAGGATAGGCCATAGGACTAGAAATTGCCAAACCAGTTTACAGCTTGGGTCAGGAAGGTTCTTAAAACTGTATTGATAGGGAAACAGACTTACTCAAACGGAGTAAAGAGTCTGAGCGAATTCATCCATCATATTGACAACCGGCTAATCACGTGTTGTGAAACTCCGGCATGAAATTCTATAATAAATATGCCTCGTCTGAAAGCGACGTCAGGAGAGGAGACAGCGAGGACAGAAAGGCAATGCGACAAGAGGAAACCAAGACACATGTGAGCAGTTCCTTCTGATCGTCAACTAACGCATTTCATGAACATCGATTGCTGAATTAAAAAGCCACTCGGGGAGATTCATCTTTGACATCTTTAATTTTCCGTAAGATTTTTCTAAAGACTATATATTGTCACAGGAAACATCAAAGGTTTGGGGCAGCCACCCATATAATATCCCTGGCTGCAAAATGGGAGTTGTGAACAGTAAGACGTCCAAAACAGAACTGATTTGACAGTGAGAACATGGTGGATTTAAAGGCCGGTACAGGTAGTGACGTTGTCGGGAGCAGAACTGGAAGTGATGTCATCGGGAATGGAAGTGACGTCCTCAGTAGCACTGGACCCGGAAGTGATGTCTTCTCGACCGGAAGTGGCATCTTTAATGGCGTCAGTACCGGAAGTGATGTTATCAATGGCACCGGAATCTAGTGGGATTTCCCGTGGATGGTCTGCAGACGATTGAGAGAGAGAGAGTTAGTGCAGCTCGCCACCCCCTGGTCTGGTGTGCTAATACTATTATTCAGGCCCTATGGTTGGCTCCCATTCGCATGTGTGTAACAATATATAAAGACTATATATATAGGGTGGTCCAGATCTAACTATGCAACTTTTAATGCAATGCAATACAATAATTGCATAATCTGGACCACCCTGTACAGTCTTATACTATATATATATATATATATATATATATGTACATATATATATATTGTGACAGATGGCCGGGGCCCTTTCTGACCCCTTAGCATGTACAGTGGATATAGAAAAGAATCTCCCCTTCGAAATATTCCCATTTTTTTTGATTTACAGCCTTAAATGAAAACACACAAAACTAATATTTTTCCAGCTTTACTTACTCAATGCAATCTATAACACCCAAGTGAATGATATCACAGCTACAGTTCAGAAGAATTTTAAAAATTAAAAAACAAGAAATACTGAGATTAATAAAGTAAACTCAAATTAGGTGTCAGTGCCCATCATTTCCATTGCGGTTACTGGCGTCCTTCCTCCTGTGATCAATTTTAATGAGTGTGATTAGTGAAGCTGTTCCTGGAGCATTCATTCCCTTGCTTGGTAGTGCAACTGACTATGGGTGGCAAGCCAATTTCCAAAGATCTCAGGGATAGAGTTGTGGACAGACATAAGGCAGGAGATGGAGAACAAAAACATCTCAAAGGCTTTATCAATCCCAAGGAGTTCAGTAAAGTCCATCATAAAGAAGTGTTTGGCACTACTAGGACCCTCTCTGGATCCTCCAAACTGGATGGAAGAGCAAGGAGGAAACTGGTAACAGAGGCTAATGAGAGGCCAATGGACACTTTGAAGGAGTTACAGGATTTGATAATAATAATAATAATAATAATAATAATAAATAATAATATGCGCTCAGCAATTACAGGTTAAAGGCCTTGCTCAAGAGCCCAACAGAGCAGAGTCTTTTTTGGCATGTATGGGATTCGAATTGGCAACCTTCCGATTTCCAGTGCAAATCTGGCAAAGAGTGGTCATTAATTGACCAAGCCACAATTGTGGCTTGTTCGGGAGGGTCTCAAGGTAAAAGCCACTTCAAGAAAGGCCACATTATGGCTCGTTTGAGCTTTGCCACAATGCACTTTGAAGATTCTGATGCCAAGTGGAAAAAGGTCTTATAGTCAGATGAGACCAAAATCAAACTATCTGGCCTCAACACCAAACAGTATACCAATACCGCTCACCATCCACAACACACCATACCTACAGTAAAGCATGGAGGTGGCAGCATCCTGTTGTGGGGGGCCTGGGACTCTCGTTAGGGTAGAAGGACAAATGGATGGGGCAAAATACCATCAAATTCTTGAGGAAAACATGCTACCCTCTGCCAGAAAGTTGAAGATGGGCAGAATGTTCACCTTTCAACACGACAACGAGCTGAAGCACACAGCAAAATTGACCACCCAGTGGCTGAAGGAGAAAAAAGTGAAAGTCCTGGTGTGGCCAGTCAGAGCCCAGAGCTAAATCACACTGAAAATCTGTGGAAAGATCTGAAGATAGCAGACCACCAACACTCACCATCCAATGTGACCGAACTTGAACAGTTGTGTAAAGAAGAGTGGGGGGCAAATATTACTCAATCTAGGTCTGCAAAGCTGATAGAGAAGAATCACCACAGACTCAAGGCTGTCATTAAAGAAAAAGGGGGGGTCAACAAAATGACATTGACATGGGGGGGGGGGGGGGGGGTGATCCTTTATTAATCTTACTAGGTCTTGTTTTTGATTTTTTTACAATTTTTCTGAACTGTAGCTGTGATTTCTTTCACTTGGATGTTAGAGGTGGCATTGAGTAAGTAAAGCTGGGAAGAAATATTAGTTTGTGTGTTTACATTTAAGGCTGTAAGGCAAAAAAATGGGAATATTGCAAAGGGGGGGATTCTTTTCTATACCCACTGTATATGTATATATATATATATATATATATATATATTGCTGCACCCACCACATGACAAACCAGCTAAGGATCCCAGATTAGGACCCGAGTGCAGCCATGTAACGCGTGAGACCTCAGCACCACACTAGTTCAGATGTAGTGAAACAAATGTGAGCTTTTGTATGGTGGCTGGAGTGCCCCCAAGTTTCTCCCTGCAGGTTGGAGGGCCTCCATGCAGGGATGAATACAGATTAATGTCATACCAAAGATGGAGTAATTACAGGTTAAGGGCCTCTCTCAAGGGTCCAACAGAGTCCCTTTTGGCATTTAAGGGATTCGAACCGCCAACCTTCCGACTGCCAGTGCAGTTCCCTAGCCTTAGAGCCACCAGGCTGATCCTACAGAGGACAACCAATTACTTTCCCTCGGTTTACTGTTTACCAGATGCAGCAGAGTAGCTACAGAGCTGTCCTAGATGGTCAATCGCCAACGACCCCAGTCACAGTAGTATATGTATTTTCCCCAAATTCGTTAATACACAATTTCCATTATAACAAAATATTTTTAGGGTCCCATGAATTTCGTTGGGCAGCACGGTGGCACAGTGGGTAGCACTACTGCCTCGCAGTTAGGAGACCTGGGGACCTGTGGTTCGCTTCTCGGGTCCTCCCTGCGTGGAGTTTGCATGTTCTCCCCGTGTCTGCGTGGGTTTCCTCCCACAGTCCAAAGACATGCAGGTTAAGTGCATTGGAGATTCTAAATTTTCCTTGGTGTGTGTGTGTGCCCTGCATTGGGCTGGTGCCCTGCCTAGGGTTTGTTCCTGCCTTGCGCCCTGTGCTGGCTGGGATTGGCTCCAGCAGACCCCCGTGACCCTGTAGTTAGGAAATAGCGGGTTGGATAATGGATGGCTGGATGGATGGATGAATTTTGTTAGAACAGGATTCCACCTGTATTAAGTTTTAATTATTTTTCTTAAATGAACCAGGATGACCAAATATCTACAGGACACCTAAAGGGATTTAACTACAGAGGCAATTCACATTGAAAAATATTTCTCTCTCATACATTTGTCCTGTATTGTACTGGTAAACTATAACCTTGGTGCTTCTGTGTTAATTAGTTTACAATTTAATCGTGGAAAGAAAAGAAGTCAAACACATGCCACAGAGCCACAGAACCTGGGAACGGATGGACAACACAGGACTAGAAGTTACAGAATTAGTTTACAGTTTTAGAAAGGAAGAAGTGCAGAGGTACTTCAAAGATCAAACCCTCGGATCAGAGTCATTCATTGCTAAGGACAAGATAGCCAATCAAATGTGTGCAATGTCACATATCCCAGAATCCTACGTGGGCATTTTACCATAAATATGGCTCGTCGGAGGAACCAAAGGAGGTGAGAAGAGAAAGGCAACAGAGGAAATGCTGTCAGAGATCAAGACACGTGTGACCTGGGGCCTCATGTATAAACGGTGCGTACGCACAGAAATGTTGCGTGCGAACGTTTCCACGCTCAAATCACGATGTATAAAACCTAAACTTGGCGTAAAGCTACGCACATTTCCACGGTACCTCATACCCTGGCGTATGCAATTTCTCCGCTCGGTTTTGCAGACTGGCGGCACCCAGCGTCAAAGCAGTGCTACTGTTCCTGTGTGGTCACCCTTTCTTTCTCAGATTCACATTCCTGACGCGGCTTTATAAATACACTGAAACTAACTGCAAATTGTTTATTAGTGTAATGCATCTGATTGTAATTAACCTGCAGCAATATAATG
This sequence comes from Erpetoichthys calabaricus, assembly GCF_900747795.2. Taxonomy (NCBI): domain Eukaryota; kingdom Metazoa; phylum Chordata; class Cladistia; order Polypteriformes; family Polypteridae; genus Erpetoichthys; species Erpetoichthys calabaricus. Next base: position 156,210,783 of record NC_041405.2, read on the forward strand.
GTCCAGGGAATAGCCATAGTATTCCAAATACCATAACTGTTTTTGCGTTGTTACTCTCACTGCATCTTCTTCTTCATTTTGCTGCTCCCGTTAAGGGTTGCCACAGCGGATCATCTTTTTCCATATTACTCTCACTGCACCACTAAGAGTATTTATATCACTGTATCTGAGTGGGGAATCACAGCAGCAGCTCATCGGAAAGAGAAATATCGGTATACAGTTTCAAGCTGACGCTGCCTCAGCCACGGCAAAACGCGTCAAAGCCTTTCCTGTACGGACCTCGCGTTTCAGAAACAATTTCATGCCAAGAACTCTAAACGCACTCAATCAAGTGCTCCTTGTAGAACTGTTTGTACTTATAAGTACAATCACCCCACTGTAAACTTGCACTACAGTTATAATATTGCACAACCTGCGCCACTTTATAAAGCATAAAGTATGATGGCGATATCATTTTTAAGATGAAATGCAGCAAAATATGTTGCTTATAGTATACAGATAAAACTTTAACTTTATTTAAATAATCTGTATTGTTAATAATTAAACATTTGAGGACACGGTGCCGCAGCGCTAGCTAGTTCACGGATAGCTCCTGCCTTGCGTTGTATTCTTTCTCGTGCTGACGTGACACTGGAAGGATAGACGGATAGAATAATTAAACACGTACTACAAAGATATTTCAATGTTCCTTAAAAGTTTTGAAGAATCGGCGTTCTAAGCTTACAAATGGCTTCATGTCTATTACAGAGCTGATTGTGTGGCGATTGGGTATTTGGAGAAAGAAAAGTAAGGACAGGAATTGGAGGTTAGTACGTTTGAAAGAGACAGTACTTCTGTAATAAATTATTTCACTGAAGGTCGCCTCTTGCGTGAGATATGAACAATCACTGTACCACTGTGTTCCCATGTTTAATAACATGCTTTCATTCCTATCATCATGAAAAAGATATCATGTAAACATCTCAGTATTTTAATTATTCAGAGAGCTGTAATATCACGAATGTAATGGATTCTGTGTCCTGTCGGAAAAGAGAAAGAACGGAAACACGTAGTGATTCACACACATAGAGCACATAGAAGATCAAACACAGAACAAAGCATCTAACGTGCTACTTTAGTTACGATGGGATTTGAGACACTAGTAAAATAAACGATGTTAAGATGATGTTTATGATGTTCTACTTTAATGACAAAATAAACTACGTGATTAAAGTGGAAATTTCGAGATTAAAGTTGACATTTCGTGCTTTTTTCCCACTGTGTGCCTATTTTTTTTCTCTGTACCCTAATAAGCTTTCATATGACACTCAGACGGTTGACTACGACTCGCCTTTTCAGGCCGACTTTGATATGTGACGACTTATTTTTTATTTCAGGCACTGTACGACTTTGTGAACTTGGGCTCTGTCACTCGATCAACTTTCTTTTGTTGTTTATTCCACTGTTTAAACCAACAAGTAGTACGTTTTTCCTTTGCCTCCACTTGGTATTCACTGAAATTCTTATATTTTCCCCTGTTCTTTTCCCATTGTCTTTTCACAGAAGGCTATTTATATCGATTTGCATATTTAAAAAGGCATAATTCTGGGAGGAGCTGGGGCAGGACAGAAGGCGCGTGCACGTGCGTTACTTTTCACGCTGATCAGGATTTATGTAGTGGAAGAACGTGAAAGTTTGCGTACGCACAGATTCTTGCATCTGGATTTTTCTGTGCGTACGCACATTCCCACTTTTGTGCTTATGCCATGTTATAGTGTGAGTTCTACGCATGGCGTTATACATGACGCCCCAGATCTCAATCCAGTAGAGCATCTCTAGGATGTGGTGGAACGGGAGATTTGCATCATGGATGTGCTCCCGCTGTGGATACCGCTGGAAGGAGTCGTCAGAAGATGGGGATGCTGCAGTCATAAATGGATGGACATGGTCAGCAAGAATACTTGAGTAGGCTGTTGCATTTAAATCAGCGGTTCTCAACTTGTGGTGCACACCCCACTAGAGGGGCGCCAAGTAACAAAAAAGGGGGCGCGAATGTTGCCATATGTGGTGTAATTTCGCTATTCGTAGGGAAATTTTAAACTTGTAGAGGTGTATCGGCAGCAAAAAATATAGGAATAAATTTTATTAGGGTTTCAAAAAAACGTTAGGGGGGCGCGATTAAAACTGTTATGAAAACTTGGGTTGTAAATACTTAAAGGTTGAGAAATGCTGCTTTAAATGATGCTCAGTTGCTACTAAGGGGCCCAAAGTGGTCCAAGAAAATATCCCCCACACCATCACACCACAAGCCTGAACCGTCGACACAAGGCAGGATGGATCCACGCTTTCATGTTGTTGATTCCAAATTCTGAGGCTACCATCCGAATATCGCAGCAGAAATCGAGACTCGTCAGACCAGGTAACATTTTCCCAATCTTCTATTGTCCAATTTTGGTGAACCCATGTGAATTGTCGCCTCAGCTGCCAGTTCTTAGGTGACAGGAGTGGCACTCGCTGTGGTCTCCTGCTGCTGTAGCCCACCTGCTTCAAGGATTGCTGTGTTCAGAGATGCTCTTCTTCATACCTCGAGTGCTTGTTTGAGTTCCTGTTGCCTTTCTATCAGCTCAAACCAGTCTGGCCATTCTCCTCTGACCTCTTGCATCCACAAGGCCCAGAGAACTGCCACTCACTGGATATTTTCCCATTTACGGACCACTCTACAGATGATTGTACGTGAAAATCCCAGTAGATCAGCAGTTTCTGAAATAGTCAGAGCAGCCCATCCAGCACCAACAGCCATGCCACTTTCAGAGTCACTTCAGTCCCCTTTCTTCCCCATTCTGTTGTTCAGTTTGAACTTCAGCAGGTGGTCCTGACAATGTCTACAGGCCAAAAATGCATTGTGTTGCTGCCATGTGATTAGCTGATTAGATATTTGAGTTAACGAGCAGTTAAACGGGTGTACCTAATAAAGTGGCCGGTGAGGGTGTATTGTAACAATAGCCGGACACACAGACGAGTTAATCCTCACCCGGCCTCCCATTTCAGCTGACTGCTGATTTGCAGCAGACTCTCCCGTCTCTGTCTCGCTCCCATCCTGGTGGGCTCCCCCCACTTCACGCCCCACAATTATCTCGACACGCGCAGAGTCACGTCCTCACCAGGCTAATTCAATATTCGCTTTTTTACATTAACAGACAAAGCTGGCAAAAACTGAATTCTAAGCCCCCAGAAAAGAGATCAGCACCAGTTAATTATCAATGCCTTTGATCCGGGAGGCGTGGAGGATTGCCGGCGCGGCAGGCTTTTTTTCACAGTTCACGGAAGATTCGTTATTAATATTTGCAAATCAGCAGCAAAACACATTTTGCGGCCACTGATTTAAAGAGTAAATGTCTTGTTTCACTTGTGTAATTTCCATTTTTTTTTTAAGTTTGCATCGTATTCTTCTTTGCTTTGTGAAGAGATTTTTTATGGTGAGGATCACTTGGAAAGGCGCTACGTAAAAATACTCGGAACAATTCAAATTAATAACGATGTAGCGGTAAGTGCTACTGCTTCATAGGTCCAGCATCTTGGGTCAGTGGCCTGTTCACCTGCGTGTGTGGTGGCCTTCCTCTTAAAATTCCAAAGTCCATGAACTGGAATAAACCATCCATCCATCCATTATCCAACACGCTATATCCTAACTACGGGGTCACGGGGCTGGAATAAATGGGGTTAAGAATATTATATTGATAAGAATTACTAAAGAAAACTTAAACTTACTTCAGTTTGTCTTGTCCGACACCTCCAGACACACCGGTAAGAGAAAACTCTCACATATGAAATACCGTTTAATGAGCCTTGATGTTTAGTTATGAAGGTGTCAAGCTTTTGGGGGATTCCCCCAACTTTGGCCTTCTAGACCCTTATGATTAGGCAGTTGTTGGACCCTTTTGTGGAGGAAATTACACCCTTATGATAAAGTGTAACGCAAGAGGAGTCTTCAGCAAAAATGATCAGAAGGATTTGAAATGGTGCAGGCCACATCAACTGGACCCCAGGGGTTCACCCCCCCCAATGGGGTACAAGGGGTCAAAAAATGGGGATACAGGCCTGTGGAGTGACGCTTCCGACTATTTCAAAGCTGCTGATAATGAATATGATCAAATATTTGATATTCGATTCTTTATCGGTGGTCCTAGTCCCCTAAGAGCTACTCCCAGAAGGTTCAAAATGACAGAAAATTTAAACATAAGCATGTGGGGTTTAGCTTGAGACTATTTCAAGGTCAGTGATTTGGAATTGATATCTATCTATCTATCTATCTATCTATCTATCTATCTATCTATCTATCTATCTATCTATCTATCTATCTATCTATCTATCTATCTATCTATCACAGTATATAGTGCCTTTCTCATATTTATCTATCTATCTATCTATCTATCTATCTATCTATCACAGTATATAGTGCCTTTCTCATATCTATCTATCTATCTATCTATCTATCTATCTATCTATCTATCTATCTATCTATCTATCTATCTATCTATCTATCTATCTATCTATCTATCTATCTATCTATCTATCTATCTATCTATCTATCTATCTATCTATCTATCTATCTATTATATAGTGCCTTTCTCAAATCTATCTATCTATCTATCTATCTATCTATCTATCTATCTATCTATCTATCTATCTATCTATCTATCTATCTATCTATCTATCTATCTATCTATCTATCTATCTATCTATCTATCTATCATGATACTGAGGAGATGGACTACATTGCATAGGAATTGACCAGGACTCCATCTGCAGCCAATCTTTGTGTTCAAACACCGTGTCCCCCACCCTCGCCTGTGTCACTCGTCCACCAAGTGTGCATACCTCATTTCTGTGGCCTCCTCCATCCTGTCCTGCCAGGAGACACTCAGCTCCACCACCATCACCTGTGTTGTCGACTCTGATGGTAGTTCTATGTCTGGCCTAAGCACAGTCGCAGTGATGCATTTTGGGAATTGGAGATGCTTCCCCAGGTCAACCTTCAACTATCAGTGTTGAGAAATTGCAAGATGTCTTTCTTTGTACCCTAGGTGGCACCTCGGTCTTCTCCCCCACATTAACTTATGTGAATCATCTGCTGTATTGGCTGGTGTTCTTTGTGCTGAATGACGACCCAGTTGATGGTCACCCTTCACCTTTCAACTGCCAGTTCTGGTCCATTGCAAGAAGCCTTTCAGTACCCTAGGTGGCACCTCGGTCTTCTCCCCCACATTAACTTATGTGAATCATCTGCTGTATTGGCTGGCATTTTTGTGCTATGTTTCAGCAGTTGATGGTCACCCTTAAAGTGTCAGTCCTGATCCATTGCAAGAAGCCATTTCTGCACCCTTGGTGGCACTTTGGTCTTCTGCCCCACATTAAAAAAGTGAATCATCTGCTGTACTGGCTGGTGTTCTTTGTGCTAAATATTGGCCCAGTTGATGGTACCCTTCACCCTTCAATTGCCAGTCCTGGTCCATTCCAAGAAGTCTCTCTCTGTACTATTGGTGGCACTGTGGTCTTCTCCCACACATTAACTTACGTAAACCATCTGCTGTAATGGCGTTCTTTGTGCTAAATAATGGCCCAGTTTTTGGTCACCCTTCAACTGCACGTCCTGGTCCATTGCAAGAAGCCGTTTCTGCACCCTTGATGGCACCTCAGTCTTCTCCCCGACTTTAACAAAGTGAATCATCTGCTGTACTGGCCGGTGATGACCCAGTTGATGGTCACACTTCATCCTTCAACTGCCAGTCCTTGTCCATTGCAAGAAATCGTTTCTGCCCCACATTAACAAAGTGAATCATTCATTGTACTGGCCAGTGTTCTTTGTGTTGAATGATGGTCCAGATGTTGGTCACCCTTCAAATGTCAGTTCTGGTCCACTGCAAGAATCCATTTCTGCACCCTTGGTGGCACTTTGGTCTTCTGCCCCACATTAATATAAATGAATCATCTACTGTACTGGCTGGCGTTCTTTGTGTTAAATGATGGCCCAGTTGATGGTACACTTCACCCTTCAAGTGTCATTCCTAGTCCATTGCAAGGAGCCGTTTTTGCACCTTTGGTGGCACTATGGTCTTCTCCCCCACTTCAACAAAGTGAATCATCAGCTGTACTGGCCGGTGATCCATGTGCTGAATGATGGCCCAGCTTAAGCCCTTGATCTTGGTGCCACCTGTAGTGCTTCTCTCCCAGGGCTATTGGGCAACTTCCAAGAATATATCCCCAATGTCCCCCATCCAGGAGCATAAGTAACATGCCTTGCATTTCATCTTTGCCCCATCTTTACAGGTTAGATGGCCTGGGGAGCACATCATTGACCAACTGGGCCATGAATTTGACACAATGGTGTTCAGCCTTCCATAGCTCTGCTCAAGATGTTCAGTGGTCCTAGTGCTTGATGCCATCTTGTCTATGTTCCTTGTAGTTGCATCCTCGCTACTCTGTTGGCATGCAACCTACCCAAACCCCGCCCATAGAATAACCAAAATAGTGCGTCTCAGACATACGTACCATCGTACACTTCTTAGGGTTACCTCATTCCGGACCAACCTCCATCTTGACTTACCTTGGGCCCTTTCTTAGCTTACAGATGGAAAGCTACCCAACTTGGGTTCGTCCACTTGCTAATTGCCAAACTCGTTCCTTGTGCCTCATCCTGCTCTACAGCCACCTGAGCCCTTTACGTTCTCCCTGTCCTCACCTTATTCCCGGTCTGAGTGACTTTAGGGTCCTCAAACTTCTTATACTGCTAGCACATTCCTTGCATGGGTAACCACAAAGTCCTCAGTCACGCTGCTAATCAGGAGTTTAAGTTTATTCCTCTTACATGGCAATGCTGCTTAAACAACTTGGCAGACCCTACTACCTGTTAATGTCACATCTCTATTGGTGACAAGTGACCAGCGTCCTCCAGGGACACTCAAGTCTCCAAGCCATGGGGCCTCACCCACCTGGGTGCCCACCCATGGATGTCAAACCCGCCTTCAGCAGCAGGGAAGTTTCTCAAAGTTCATACCCAAGTTTTCAAGCCTCTGTGTGCACGTTAGAAAGTTACGCGTCGTCAACAGATGCTGCAAAGATGCGAGCGCATGGAAATGTACTGCTGGGAAATAAACGAAGGGCAGAGTTGAGCTAGTTATTAGCGCACGCACAAAGTACAAATCGTTTTATTAAGGGCGATAAAATAATTAGAGAGCAGAGTACAAACAGCTTTATTTAGCTCAGAGCCCAGAGGAGCCGCTCTTAAACAGGTGCCGAGCGCCAATCTGTACGTAGGTGTTCGAGAACATTCACTTGTCGTTTCTTTTCCCTTTCTTTCTTTCTGAACATTTAGAAGAATTAAAAGAAAAAAAAACAACTTGTGTGGCAAGCGTCGGCTTCAAATAAGTCAACGGAACCAGATGGTCATTAAAGCAAAGGCGGGTGATCTGGTTGAACATCTTCTTAAAGTCAGATTGTGGCGACTCATGAAAGCATTTGGAGGGGGCCGCAGTGGTACACTTGTTACCAGCTGTTAAGGCCCACTCAGGACACGGGTTTGCCAAGCAACCCAAAATCACTGCCCATTAGTGTTGGTTTGAGCCATCTCTTCTGTCTCCCTGTCACCCTTCTCTTCTGTTAGTACCAACGCTCAGGTGAGCTTCTTTACAACAGCAGGATTGGCAACACCTCTGATGCTCAGAGCTGCTTGTTCTCTGCCTTGACCCCTCACTTCAATCGTCCGCCATGTCCACCACCCACCTCCTTGACGGCCGACGACTTTGCAAATAAGGAAGTGCTTCCCAGCTTCAGTTGTAATAGATAGATAGATAGATAGATAGATAGATAGATAGATAGATAGATAGATAGATAGATAGATAGATAGATAGATAGATAGATAGATAGATAGATAGATAGATAGATAGATAGATAGATAGATAGATACTTTATTAATCCCAATAGGAAATTATAATTATTATATTAATAATAAGTATCTGATCCCCTTCTGAAGTGGTAAGTTTGCTCACTTTTTGGTATTTAAGACCAAGTTGTTGATGACACAAAATGTTGTCAGGTTATGAGCCTCTTCATTATATTCATCTTCATCATTGTCTGATTCAAGCTCAATGAGAATCATGTCATCTGCAAATTTGACAATAAGGTTTGATTCGTAGATGGGGTGAAGATGAGAGGACTTAGTACATGGCCTGGTGGCACAAGTGTGATGAGGATGGAGGATGTGTGGTGAGAGTGAAGGACTCAGGATAAGCGTATCTACAGTGGGGGGTGGGAGGGTGGGGCAGGACAAAAGTATTTGATCCCCTTCTGAATTGGTAAGTTTGCTCACTTTTTGGTATTTAAGACCAAGTTGTTGACGTCACGCCATGCTGTAAGGTTCTGAGCCTCTTCATTATATTCATCTTCATCGTAGTCTGATTCAAGCCAAATGAGAGTCGCATCGTCTACAAATTTCACAATAATGTTTGATTCATGGATGGGGTGAAGATGAGAGGACTTAGTACACGGCCTGGTGGCACATGTGTGATGATGATGGAGGATGTGTGGTGAGAGTGAAGGACTCAGGATAAGCGTATCTACAGTGGGGGGTGGGAGGGTGGGGCAGGACAAAAGTATTTGATCCCCTTCTTAATTTGTAAGTTTGCTCACTTTTTGGTATTTAAGACCAAGTTGTTGACGTCACGCCATGCTGTCAGGTTCTGAGCCTCTTCATTATATTCATCTTCATCGTTGTCTGATTCAAGCCAAATGAGAGTCGCATCATCTACAAGTTTCACAATAATGTTGGATTCACGGATGGGGTGAAAATGAGAGGACTTAGTACACGACCTTGTGGAACATGTGTGATGAGGATGGAGGATGTGTGGTGAGAGTGGAGGACTAAGGATAAGCGTATCTACAGTGGGGGGGATAAAAGTATTTGATCCCCTTCTTAATTTGAAGTTTGCTCACTTTTTAGTATTTAAGACCAAGTTGTTGACGTCACGCCATGCTGTCAGGTTCTGAGCCTCTTCATTATATTCATCTTCATCGTTGTTTAATTCAAGCCGAATGAAAGTTGCATCATCTACAAGTTTCACAATAATGTTTGAGTCGTGGATGAGGATGGAGGACTAAGGATAAGTGCATCTCCAGTGGGGGGAAAGGAGTATTTGAACCCCTGTTGAACTTGTACGTTTGCTCACTTACAAAGAAATGAACCCTTCCTGATGCCAACCTGCTCTATTTATTCTGGCTTGGCACCGGGCTGACATAAACAGGAAGAAGACAGAATATCTGAGGTTTAATGATGATTAGGATTCAGAAGTTATGTACCTGATTGTGCCATTGTGACTGTGGTGACTAAGGAGAACTGTTTTGGAGAAGAAAATAATTAAAGATCCTCTTGGTGCTTTTAACCTGTGTCCTGAGTGCCTGTCTGTTGGGTTTAAAGGGGCAACAAGCGACCCCTAGTGTCCACAATGGAAAATGAATGAAAGAATGCATGATGAAGAAGATGGACGATGAATGAAAGAATACATGAAGAAGAAAATGAAGTAGAAGAAGATGATGGAAAATGAATGAAAGAATGCATAAAGAAGAAGAAGAAAAATAAGAAAATGGAAAATGAATGAAAAAATGCATGAAGAAGAAGATGGAAAATGAATAAAATAATGCATGAAGAAGAAGAAGATGGAAAATTAATGAAAGAATACATGAAGAAGAAGAAGACGAAGATGGAAAATGAATGAAAGAATACATGAAGAAGAAGAAGATGGAAAATGAATGAATGTATGAAGAAGAAGATGAGGAAGGAGATGAAGATGAAGAGGAAGATGAGGAAGAAGATGGAAAATGAATGAAAGAATGCATGAAGAAGAAGAAAATGGAAAATGAATGAAAGAATACATGAAGAAGAAGATGAAGGAGAAAAATAAGAAAATGGAAAATGAATGAAGGGCGGCACGGTGGCGCAGTGGGTAGCGCTGTTGCCTCGAAGTTGGGAGATCTGGGGACCTGGGTTCGCTTCCCGGGTCCTCCCTGCGTGGAGTTTACATGTTCTCCCCGTGTCTGCGTGGGTTTCCTCCGGGCGCTCCAGTTTCCTCCCAAAGACATGCAGGTTAGGTGGATTGGCAATTCTAAATTGGCCCTAGTGTGTGCTTGGTGTGTGTTTGTGTGTGTCCTGTGGTGGGTTGGGACCCTGCCCGGGATTGGTTCCCGCCTTGTGCCCTGTGTTGGCTGGGATTGGCTCCAGCAGATCCCTGTGACCCTGTGTTTGGATTCAGCGGGTTGGAAAATGGATGGATGGATGGAAAATGAATGAAAGAATGCATGAAGAAGAAGATGGAAAATGAATGAAAGAATGCATGAAGAAGAAGAAGAAGATGGAAAATGAATGACAGAATACATGAAGAAGAAGAATCCACCTAACCTCTACTTCTTTGGGAATGACGAAGAGAACATTCCATACAAACCTGGAAGCAAAACACACACCAATGTATAAACTGGGTTAAGGTTAGGTTGGGGTTAGGCTTAGGGTCTGGCCCAGGATTTGACCTCAGGCTGCTGGATCCACAAAGCAGTGCCATGTGACTTATGACCCACTTATTTTATATCAAAAAACTGTAATGGCACTCTTAATAGTTTATTACAAGAAAAAAGTTAAACACACACTGCAAGATGCAATTAAAGTAAAACTGCACTCCCATGTGGTCTTTATTAAACCGAGAAAGGTGTTATCACAGCTAACCTCGGTGACTCAAAGAACACACCCTGACTCTCCATCTGGACTTGTGCTGAATCTACTGACGGCTCTGAAAGAAAAGTGCATTAGGTGTGAAGCCGACGGCATTTTCAAGAGAGAACGCTAATTAGAAAAGACAAACCAACCTGTGATTCATTGCCTTACTAAACTTTGCTCTTTTTTCTTTCTTTTGTTCTTGTTTTTCCCTCAGTTTGAGAACTTGCAGTCGGAGGAGGTGCAGTGACTTTTATTGCCAATTAGAAAAATCTCGATGTGAAGAAGCCATTCAGCTCAACAGCATCTCCCTATAGGCCAGCCAATCCAGCTCCAAAATAAGGTGAAACTCCAATTCTGTGAGATGAAGTCAATCAAACATTAGGGAGGCAGAGAGAGTGAGGATGTACTTATTATGCCTTATGTACTGGCAGCACTATAATTGCTTATCTCCCATACCCAGATCACTGATGGATGAAATAGAGGCACAGAGGAAAATATTTGATCCAAAAACAATTCTGTTCTTATTGGAGGCTGGCAAAGATCATTTAGTGTCATGCACTTAAATATAGTGTTGAAACGACAACTGCAATGCATACGTCTCTGTTAATTACCACTTGGTATGGAATTTATAAAAACAGTGTTTGTGATGCAGCATCTGTAGGAATGATACATGCAATGCATTTTTTAGTGCAAATGTTAGTGATGCACCATCTGTTGTAATGACAAATGCAATGGATACATCTCTGTTTAAGGTCATTTGATATTGGATTTGTAAAAGCAGTGTTGATGATTGTGTTATGCCATCTGTAGGAATGACAAATACAATGCATTTTATTATTATAAATGTTAGTGATGCGTCATTTGTTGGGTCAACAAATGCAATGCACACATCTTTCTTATATGCCATTTGGTATGGGATTTGTAAGGGCAATGCTAATGTTTGTGATGCGGCATCTGTGGGAATGATAAATGCAGTTCATTATATTGGTTGGAGATAAAGGTGCTGTCTCAAGCAGAGGAGTTTATGTATTTCTGAGTCTTGTTCATGAGCGAGGATAGAAGGGAGCAAGAGATCGTCAGTTGGATCAGAGTGGTGTCCACAGTCATGTGAACATTTTACATCAGTCGTGGAGAAGAGAGAGCTGAGCCAAAAGGCAACATTATTAGGAAATAAATAGAAACAAAAAACTCCACAGTGGGTTAATAAAGAGATGACCAGGACCAGAAGTGACATCAGATGATGTCATCAAGCTTTTGATCTTCAAATCTGCAGATAGAAGAAGAGGAGAGGCATTAGGGGACAGCGCCAACCCTCGACTTGGGGCGGAATTACCGTTCAATGAGCATCAACTCTTTACATTGTTTTGGGAACTACACCAAAATATATGTTGCACTATATATATATATTATTTTGTAATTTATTTTATTGTATTATATTTTTGTTAACTCTACTGAGGAGACATGCAAGTGAAAATACATTGCAATATAGACATGACAATGTACATGACTTCAAGTCAATACAGTCTACCAACCCAGGGCCAATACAGTGCCAATCAGTTTATAAAGTGGATAGGAATCCGAGATAAGCCAGTAAACTCCACTGGTTTTGTTCAGTTCCATTCAGTAAAATTCAATGTAGTCAGAGAAAGTGATCAACTTAGATAGATCCTAAGTCAGTTTAATTCAATTCAGTTCATTCAATTTGATTTAGACCAATGCCAATTCAAAGCATTTCAATTAATTCAATCCAATTATTTTAATTCAATTCATTAAATTAAATTTTGATTGGTCCCAACTCATTTTAATTAATTAAACTCAATTTGGATTAATCTCAATTCAGTTCAATTCAATTCTTTCAAGTCAATTTAGACCAAAGCCAATTCAAATAATTTCAATTAATTCAATTCAATTAATTTAATTCAATTCATGAAATTAAATTTTGTTTTGTCCCAACTCATTTTAATTAATTAAACTCAATTTGGATTAATCTCAATTCAGTTCAATTCAATTCATTCAAGTCAATTTAGACCAAAGCCAGTTCAAATCATTTCAGTTCAATTAATTTAATTCAATTCATTAAATTAAATTTTGATTGGTCCCAACTCATTTTAATTAATTAAACTCAATTTAGAATAATCCCAATTCAGTTTAATAAATTCAATTCAATTTGGATCAATTAAATTCAATTGAGTTCACTTCAATTAATTCAGTTGGGTTAATGTAATTCAGTGACTTCAACAAAGTAAATGTAATTCAATTTAGATCAATCCCAATTCAATTCAGCTCAATTCAATTAATTTAATTCAAATAAGATCAATCGCAATTCAATTAAAATCTATGGATTTAATTATATTTAGACCAATCCCAATTGCATTCAGTTCACTTCCATTAATTCAAGGTCAATCCTAATTCATCCATCCATCCAAACCCACTGAATCCGAACACAGGGTCTGCTGGAGCCAGTCCCAGCCAACACAGGGCACAAGGCAGGAACCAATCCTGGGCAGGGCGCCAATCCACCACAGGACACACACACACTAATTCAAATGAGTTGAATTAAAATCAATTAGACCAGGGCACAGTGTATAGTGACTCACAAAGTGATGGCAAGGAAAAATATAAAGGACCAGGAGATACGTCAAAAAACAACAACAATAGAAAAAAACCTGAGACTAAAACCAAGCAAATAAAGGAAAGCAAAAACTCAGAAATCAAGAACCAGAAAATCAGAAATCCGGAAATCAGTATGTAAATTAAATGTTACCACTAGAGGCGACATTATAAACTCTTTCATGTAGTTGATGCAGGGGTTGTGAACTTTGTGCAGGGATGTGCGGTCAGGGGTGGCAGGTGAGGCAGAGCCGCACTTGTCATCATGAAAAGTACAAAAAAACTAATAATGATAACATAAAATAAATGTGTCCACTGGTCTGGGCTATAAATGTGTTTTCTGTATGATTCCAATAGTTTTGATCATTTTTATAGTCAAAATCGCTGATTTAGCACATTTCCTGTTCGAACAGAGGTGAGAAACGCGAGATTCGGTAGAGACGAGCCTCACCTCCCCTCGGACTGCGCTCTCCTTCACGTGCCTGTCGCTGTCTCTCTGTATGTCGCCAATATAAGGTTTGCAGACACGTTTATTATACACCCTGACTCTCCACAGTCTGGCTAATACCTTTAATGAATGTGTGCGACATATTTAGTGTTGCTGATCGGACAGAAAACTGCAGTGAAAAGGCACAGAGAGAGGCAGACAGTATTGTGCCGCCCTGAGAACAGGTTGCTCATCGCTTGTATTCTTCTACGCAGAGGCGCCAATAAGTTAGCAACATCAGAAAGTCAAGTGCACTGCTGCAGGCCGTTTATTTATTTATTATTATTTATTTATTATTTATTTATTTATAGGACCTAATCAATGACAAACCACCTACAACTGAACACCAGCAAAACCAAGGAGCTGGTGGTGGATTTTAGGAGGCCCAGACCCCTCATGGACCCCTGTGATCATCAAAGGTGACTGTGTGCAGATGGTGCAGACCTATAAATATCTGGGAGTGCAGCTGGATGATAAATTAGACTGGACTGCCAATACTGATGCGCTGTGCAAGAAAGGACAAAGCCGGTTATACTTCCTTATAAGGCTGGCGTCCTTCAACATCTGCAATAAGATGCTGCAGATGTTCTATCAGACGGTTGTGGCGAGCACCCTCTTCTACGCGGTGGTGAGCTGGGGAGGCAGCATAAAGAGGAAAGAAGCCTCAAGGCAGGCTCTATTGTTGGCATGGAGCTGGACAGTTTAACATCCGTGGCAGAGCGACGGGCGCTGAGCAGACTCCTGTCAATCATGGAGAATCCACTGCATCCACTGAACAGAATCATCTCCAGACAGAGGAGCAGCTTCAGCGACAGACTGCTGTCACCGTCCTGCTCCACTGACAGACTGAGAAGATCGTTCCTCCCCCAAACTATGCGACTCTTCAATTCCACCCGGGGGGGTAAACGTTAACATTTAACATTATACAAAGTTATTGTCTGTTTCTCACCTGCATTATTATCAATCTTTAATTTAATATTATTTATTGTATCAGTATGCTGCTGCTGGAAAATGTGAATTTCCCATTGGGATTAATAAAGTATCTATCTATCTATCTATCTATCTATCTATCTATCTATCTATCTATCTATCTATCTATCTATCTATCTATCTATCTATCTATCTATCTATCTATCTATCTATCTATCTATCTATCTATCTATCTATCTATCTATTATATAGTGCCTTTTGCATTATCTATCTATCTATCTATCTATCTATCTATCTATCTATCTATCTATCTATCTATCTATCTATCTATCTATCTATCTATCTATCTATCTATCTATCTATTTTTATTTTTTTGTTCCTGCTGACTGCCAAAATGAAAGATTAAGATTTTTAAACTAAAGGAAAATAAGGAGGACTTTTATAAGAAAGATTTGGAGATTTTCTTGGAGAAGGATAGGCACATGGACTTAATTTACAAATAAAGGTAAGACCATAAACGGTTTTCAATTTTATAAAAAATGGGATATATATTTAAAAACTAAATTTTGACCTTAAATAACATTACATCTTGCCTGAAGAAGGGGCCTGAGTTGCCTCGAAAGCTTGCATATTGTAATCTTTTTAGTTAGCCAATAAAAGGGGTCATTTTGCTTGACCTGTGGTGGGTTGGCACCCTGCCCGGGATTGGTTCCTGCCTTGTGCCCTGTGTTGGCTGGGATTGGCTCCAGCAGACCCCCCGTGACCCTGTGTTCGGATTCAGGGGGTTGGAAAATGGATGGATGGATTTTGCTTGGCTTTTCTCTACATTGATAATGGCTAACACGGTACAACACCCTAGTACTACAGACCTTAAATAAAATATTATTTTGTTTTTCTTGTTATCCTATTGTTGAACAGTCCGTATTTAAATTGATTAAAGCATTAGAATTAAAAGCTTTAAAAAACAACTAAATATTTCAATTAAGGTCAAAATTGAAATCCATTTTTTTGTACACCTCTCTATATTTTCATTTGTATTGAATGAGTATGAATTGCGGAATTGGAACTGCAAATTTAGAACACATGGAGGCTGCGGAGGAGCAAATGTGCTCTCTCCGCTCTCTTTCTCTAAATGTAACGTTCTTTCTTAGCCAAATATGCGCCTTACCTGTGTGTGTGTAAAGAATGCTGATGAGATATGAAACATAACCAGTAGTCCATGTGCATGCTGGCTGCCAACTGAATAGTGAATAACTCTTATGGGTTCATATATTTATAAATCTCACTCTGAAGGACTCACCAGCCATCAACCTCACCACACGTCACTGACATTGTGACCACACCCCGGCAGCCATGATCTGCGCTCACAGAAAATGAAGATGGCAAGATGGTAACACATTTAAATATATCAATTTGCTTTAAATGCAAACATTTACATTACATTCATAACCCTTGGGCCCCAAGACCCCTATTTAATCCTGTATAAAATACTGCAGGGGGAGCTTCAAAAATATATAAAGCCAACTGATTATAAGACAGTGAATTGACAGAAGTGGTGTTGTTCAATTCAATTTAGAGCAACCCCAATTCAATTCAACAAATTCAACTCAATTTATATCACCCACTATTCAATTTACTTTAAATCAATCATTTAATCAATTAGCCCAGGGCACAATAAGTGGGTACAGAGCTGGGCAATGGAAGAGACCTAATGTTCAATCCACATCAATCCAGTTCATTTCAGGCTAATCCAGTCAGCCCAATATACAGTCGTTAATCTTCTGAAGAGCTAAGGAGCTGAGCTCACTTCTGTTCTATCAGGAGCAGTTCAAGTCCATTCAGTGCAAACGAAATCAACTCAGTCCTGCTAATCAATCAGTATACTTGTAGCGGTCCAGTGCCGTTAAGATTCACACTGTTGAAGAGACGGTGATTTATTTATTTTTTTAGTGGAGATTCCAGGGATGCTCCCAGCCTTGGCCCAACCTTCATGCACTTACAAACAGAGACAAAAAGCCAACGGAAATAAAACAGCAAATAAAGAATGTATTAACACTAATAATGAATTCAATAATTAATAATAATGAAAACAATCATCCCACCGGGCGGCACGGTGGCACAGTGGGTAGCGCTGCTGCCTCACAGTTGGGTGATCTGGGGACCTGGGTTCTCTTCCCGGGTCCTCCCTGTGTCTGTGCACTCTGGTTTCCTCCCATAGTCCAAAGACATGCAGGTTAGGTGGATTGGCGATTCTAAATTGGCCCTAGTGTGTGCTTGGTGTGTGTGTGTGTGTGTTTGTGTGTGTCCTGCGGTGGGTTGGCACCCTGCCCAGGATTGGTTCCTGCCTTGTGCCCTGTGTTAGCTGGGATTGGCTCCAGCAGACCCCCGTGACCCTGTGTTCGGATTCAGCAGGTTGGAAAATGGATGGATGGATGGATGGATGATCCCACCCCAGTCCCTTTATGGCGATGTACAATAAACACGAAAACAAACCACAACAATAAACACTCACTATAAAGTCCGTGGAAAACAGCAAGAGATGAAATGTAACGATGAAGGCAAATAGTTCAGAGATCTGCACGTTGAATGGGAATGTAAATATAGTCCTACCGGTAGCTACTGAAATGGTGAACACAGGTGGACGGGTTCAGGAGCGCTCCTTTCTTCACAGGATGGCCATTATTCCACATACAGTCCTCAAGTAACAGGCAGACGGCAGACAATCCAGACCCCAACCAAGAAACGATCCAGGACAAAAATGAATAAACACAGGAAACTCAATGGAAGGTAGACAGACAGGAACTTTAGACACAAAACACAAAATACTTCTTTTTTCCTTTTGGTTACCGGCACCTTTTTTAAAGCCGCGCTGACCTCCTTTGACCGCAACACTGCTGGGAATTGCAGTTTCAAACTCTAGTAGTACCGCTACAAACTGTACTGCATTATTTCATTGTAGCATTCAACCCATTGCATAACTCAGAAAATACATGAAACACAAAATAGATAGATAGATAGATAGATAGATAGATAGATAGATAGATAGATAGATAGATAGATAGATAGATAGATAGATAGATAGATAGATAGATAGATAGATAGATAGATAGATAGATAGATAGATAGATAGATAGATAGATAGATAGATAGATAGATAGATAGATAGACAGACAGACAGATACTTTATTAATCCCAAGGGGAAATTCACATACTCCAGCAGCAACATACTGATAAAATAACAATATTAAATTAAAGAGTAAGAGAGTAAGCCATATTCACACTTCAGGTCACCATTGTGATACGGACTGCAGTTATGTCCCAATCAAGGGTAGGATGGATTTTGTATGGTTCATTACTCTGGAGTGCACTTCTGTAGCAAAAATGTGATATTAAGTGTTGTTCAAAACTAAATACATTTATCGTATTCTGCAGACAAAGCCTTGAAGTTTTTTTTCCTTATTAGAAAATGTACTTTTGGCACTTGAATACTTTTGAAAGACTTTAACTCAAGTATTTTTTTAATCGAAATACTTCTTACTTCAGTGAAAGTAAAAATTTGACTAAGTACCTCGACTTTTATTGAAGTATCATTTTTGAATACAACTCTGAAGGATTCATGGGTCTTGTAGTGAATTATGTGATACCAAGAGAAATTCGCCTCACTTCAGCCACTTATATGCCTATCATAGGTGAGGTTATATAGCGCCTTGATGTGTGGAGTACAAGTCACAGGAGGTTCTGCTCAAACTTTATAACACACTGGTGAGGCCTCATCTGGAGTCCTGGGTGCAGTTTGGGTCTCCAGGCTACAAAAAGGACATAGCAGCACAAAAAAATGTCCAGAGAAGAGCAACTAGGGTGAGTCCAGGGCTACAGGGGATGAGTTATGAGGAAAGATTAAAAGAGCTGAGACTTTTAACCATTTAATGTTAGTAAATGTAAAGTATTACATTTAGGAAGTAAAAATGTGAGGTTTGAATACACAATGGGAGTCTGAAAATCGAGAGTCCACCTCATGAATACAATTTAGGAGTCATAGTGGACTCTACGCTATCAATTTCCTGACAGTGTTCAGAAGCCATTAAGAAGGCTAACAGAATGTCAGGTTATATAGCGCCTTCATGTGTGGAGTACAAGTCACAGGAGGTTCTGCTAAAGCTTTATAACACACTGGTGAGGCCTCATCTGGAGTCCTGTGTGCATGATAGATAGATAGATAGATAGATAGATAGATAGATAGATAGATAGACAGACAGACAGACAGACAGACAGACAGACAGACAGACAGACAGACAGACAGACAGACAGATAGTCATGCCAGTCTGTACAGGCTTTCACCGGCCTGGTATCCTGACTTTGCAACTTACTGGATCCATACGCTCCTCACCCCACTTCTGGTACCACTTGTCAAGCTTGGGTCACAAAGTTGCACAGGAGAGTAGAGATGGTTTTCCTAGGAGTAAAAAACTTTATTGCTTCACTTTATGGTGGAGCTGCTGTCTTGCAGTAGAGGGTCCTGGGTTTTGCGTCCCAAGTTGCATGTCTCCCTGTGGGTTACCTCTGAGTGCTCCGGTTTCCTCCACAGTCCAAAAACATGCATGTTAGGTACATTGGTGACACTAAACTGTTCACTTATGTCTTTAAATGTCCTTATGTTCCTTGTGTTCCTGTGGGTGGAGCCTGAAGAGGCGGGGCCACAGTGACATCACTCCTTTTGAGTCCTCACTCTGATTATTTAAAGCCGTAGCTGAGGAAGATAAGATTCAGGAGAACCTGTTGGTGTTAATGTTTAGTTTTGTGAGTAATGCCATTTCTTTGTTTTTGTTGTCTCAGGATTTACTTTTAAGCTTCTTCTTTTTGCCTGTTTTTGCTCCTTGTTCTTTTCTATTTTTTCCAATAAACCCTTTTTTTTGTGATAAAGATTTCTCATTTACTGTTTTTTCTTCACGTTGAAGTTTTTGTGGTTATCATTCTTCTAGAGAGGCTTTTGCTATATTTTGGGACATTTCAAATTTTTTGGCCAGCTTCCCATTTTCGGAGTCTGCTAGGCCCAAAGCCTGCAGTTACCAGTTATGAGGATAGCTGGATTTTTTTTAGTCTTCTTGGGCAGGTTGGTACGTTTAGGCCCTGCCTTTATGATTATTTTAGGATGTGTTGAGACCTCTAATCAAAAAATCAGCCTTACAATGCAGGATGTGTCCCACAACAGCAACATTTTCACTGATTCTTAGTGACAGACTAAACAGTTGACAGAGGACTTCACAAAGTTGGTCAAGACAGACCTTAATAAACTCAAGGTGGAACTCCATCCAGTCCCATGGCTTTTCCTGTGTGTACTCCATTCAAATCACTAAATACAAATACACCATTCCATATGTTATAACGGGGCAAAATGAGGGTGTGGGGTATGGTCTCCCCTTGACTTTCTTGTATACTCAGATATGGGGATGGATATTTGAGGAGTAAACCGCAAGACAATGATTGAATTTTTTTATTATGTACATTAAAGACTCATCAACAACAACTCAAATCAAATTAATAATATATTGAACGATTAATATAAAAGTAAAGTTCAATAAATCGGACTCTGCATCTGCATGAATAAACGGTAAAGTACCACTTCCGGTTGGCGTAAATAGCTCAATAGTGGATAGAAATCTCCATTTTGTACCTAATACTTGTATGCATAAATTGGTTGACTGAAGTGATAGTGTACTCAAGTTATCATGTTCATACACACACAGACACACATAGACAGACGTAATTTCAAAAATGGTACGTTCGGACTCGGGGAGGTCTAAAACGTCGAGATTCATCAAAATCTCGAGGTCAAATTTTTGGACATTTCCAATACTTTCCCTTACTTCGTATACGAGAACGTAAGAAGTAGAAAAATGAACGGAAAATATGCACCTTTTTATCCATAAGGTGGTCTTCTATCCAAGACGTCACCCAAACGTTTCTCGCTTGGCTCAGCGGAGACGCAGTGTCAACATACGAATGGCGTATTCTCATTTTATATTGTGTGGACCTGCAGGGGCTGGGGCTTCCTTCACTTCAGTGCCCTCAAAGGACGGTTTCTCGAGGCTGCGAGGGAAGAAGGAGACGAGACTGTTAGCGACAGCACCCCCTCTCGTCCTGGGGTGGTACTACTTACTTTAGGCGAACCTGGAAGGTGACCATCCGGCGCGCATGTGTAACAATGCAGAAGCAACATACAATGCACAATCATGAAGATCTGCACACACCAGTGTACATGTTACAAGAGCCCATATGTCAACCAATAATGAGCCTCCCATTAGCAACCAATCAATAGAATTAAATGATTTACTTACCAATCTCTCATTCACCCAATCTCATAATCATTCCATCAGTCAAATCAAATAAATTATTAACCTCCTCTCTAATTAGTCAGGGAACAAAGCCATCATTCAATTAAACAAACTTGACCAGCCAATCAATAAACAGCTAATCAATATATTCAGCGAGAGCCAATAGCTTTTGGCCGAGTGTACTTGTAGCTTCACTGATTCGTCCACAGTGTGTAGTGCATGCTGACATCAAATCTAGGGTGTCCATAATTTGATTTTCCAGAAAAAGAGTACAACTAGTGCAGTGGGTGGCAGGCAGGAGGAGGCAGGAGGGTTGCCATAGTGGGCTGGGAAGGTTCAAGTAAGTGGAGACACCATGGCTATGTGTTTTTATGTTGGGTGGGTGTGGGATTGATACTTGGCAAATGTCTCCAATACTGTGCAACAATGTTAATACAGGAAGATTGTGGAGGACGTTGAGGAACAACAGCATGCAAATCAAACAGCATTGAGACAAGAGAGCTGGTGGTGGACGTCTGGCATGCCAAGGAGACTTCTGAGACCAGCCATCATTCAGGGGGAGGACGTGGAGCTGGTGCAGAGCTACAAGAACCAGCAAACTGGACTATATAGTGTTTTACAAGAAGGTTCCTACAGGGCAGGCTGGACTTGCTAAGGAGACTCAGGTGGTTTTATGTGTGCAGCAAGCTGCTGGAAATGTTCTGCCAGTCCAAAGTGGCCAGTGTGTTGGGCTACGCTGTGGTCTCCTGGGGAAGCAACCAGAGCACAAAAGAAGCACAACACCTGAAAAAACTTATCAGGAAGGCCTGCGCCATCACAGGGTGAACCCTGGACACAATGGAAGCAGCTGTGGAAAAGAGGATAGTGGCAGAATTCACAAAATCCCCTTCCATCCCCTCCAGGAGGCACTCTCCTGGACCACTTTGAGCCAAAGGCTCATTCCAGCACATTGTGCTAAGAGTCACATCTGGAGGGTCTTTTGCGCCCGTTGCTATTAGGCAATTCAATGCTTCCACCCAATATACTCATTAAGTTTATTTTTATTTACTTATTTACTTATTGATTGAAAGGCGACAGATTGGCACAGTGGTAACGCTGCTGCCTTGCAGTAAACCAGCGTTTCTCAACCTTTAAGTATTTGCGACCCGAGTTTTCAGAATAGTTTTAATTGTGCCCCCCTAACGTTTTTTTGAAACCCTAATAAAATTTATTCCTATATTTTTTCCTGCCGATACACCGCTACAAGTTTAAAATTTTACACCACATATGGTAACGTTCGCGCCCCCTTTTTCGTTACTTGGTGCCCCCCTAGGGGGGCGTGCCCCACAGTTTGAGAACTGCTGCAGTAAACAGATCAGGGTTCACGTCCCTCCTGCATGGAATCTGCATGTTCTTCTTGTGTCTGCATGGATTTTGTTCCGGGTGCGCTGATTTTTTCCCGCAGTTCAAACTCTGACTAATTGATTGATGGATTGGCTCTTTTATTTCTCCTGTGAGTCAGTATTCTTGTTTTTTAATGTTTCTGCTGCTTTATGCTTTTAAATTTCCCCCTGGGATTAATACAGTTTATCTAATGTAAACTAATCTCATCTAATCTAATGTAATCTAATCTAATCTAATCTGATGAATTTTAACTAGTAACAAATACATTAATGGTTTATATGGTCAAATAATCTTACTTTCCATTTAACTCTTTACGCTGTGGTATTAGGCTGGGGGCCAGACCCAGCTGGAACACCTGGAAGGACCAGGAGGTGGTTTATACATTCCCTGGGCCACAAGGGGGAATGAGGGGACCACGGGGACGTAGCAAAGAGGCTCAAACTCATTGGGGCCCATGGCCACCAGCATGGGGTGCCCCAAGCGTCGTAGAGCTTGGGAGACCTGCACTTCTGCCACACCTGGGCAGGTGGAGGAAGAACATTCCAGGGACACCCGGAGTGCTTCCAGATGCTAGTGCGGCACTTCCGCCACACCAGGAAGTGGCACCGGAAGGTCATCAGCAAGCACCTGGAGCACATCTGGGAGGACAGAAAGGGGGCCGCCTTCCTACAGTCGGGGAGCTAGAGTCGGGAGCGGGAGTAGGACGAAGCTCCAGTGAGGAGAGGAAAGGCAGCCCATGGACAGGTGAAGGCCTAAAGAAGGGTGTTTGGTGCGAGAAGCACTGTGAGTGTAATAATAATTATAATTCATTACATTTATATAGCGCGTATGGGGACTTGTGTTTGGGGACACTTGTGTAAGAAAGCTTGTGTTTTATGAACTGTCCGTGTCCGTTTGGTTGTGTCCAGGCTGAACATCTCATAACGTATCGCTTTTCTTCTTCTCTCTTCATATTTTGCCACTGGGTATCCCAGTAGGGGAGGCACAGTAGATAGATAGATAGATAGATAGATAGATAGATAGATAGATAGATAGATAGATAGATAGATAGATAGATAGATAGATAGATAGATAGTTTTTCACACCACTGTATCTATCTATCTATTTGCCCCCTTCCTGATTTCTTATTCTTTTGCATGTTTGTCACACAAAATGTTTCTGATCATCAAACACATTTAACCATTAGTCAAATATAACACAAGTAAACACAAAATGCAGTTTTTAAATGATGGTGTTTATTATTTAGGGAGAAAAAAAATCCAAACCTACATGGCCCTGTGTGAAAAAGTAATTGCCCCCTTGTTAAAAAATAACCTAACTGTGGTGTATCACACCTGAGTTCAATTTCCGTAGCCACCCCCAGGCCTGATTACTGCCACACCTGTTTCAATCAAGAAATCACTTAAATAGGAGCTGCCTGACACAGAGAAGTAGACCAAAAGCACCTCAAAAGCTAGACATCATGCCAAGATCCAAAGAAATTCAGGAACAAATGAGAACAGAAGTAATTGAGATCTATCAGTCTGGTAAAGGTTATAAAGCCATTTCTAAAGCTTTGGGACTCCAGCGAACCACAGTGAGAGCCATTATCCACAAATGGCAAAAACATGGAACAGTGGTGAACCTTCCCAGGAGTGGCCGGCCGACCAAAATTACCCCAAGAGCGCAGAGACGACTCATCCGAGAGGTCACAAAAGACCCCAGGACAACGTCTAAAGAACTGCAGGCCTCACTTGCCTCAATTAAGGTCAGTGTTCACGACTCCACCATAAGAAAGAGACTGGGCAAAAAACGGCCTGCATGGCAGATTTCCAAGACGCAAACCACTGTTAAGCAAAAAGAACATTAGGGCTCGTCTCAATTTTGCTAAGAAACATCTCAATGATTGCCAAGACTTTTGGGAAAATACCTTGTGGACTGATGAGACAAAAGTTGAACTTTTTGGAAGGCAAATGTCCCGTTTCATCTGGCGTAAAAGGAACACAGCATTTCAGAAAAAGAACATCATACCAACAGTAAAATATGGTGGTGGTAGTGTGATGGTCTGGGGTTGTTTTGCTGCGTCAGGACCTGGAAGGCTTGCTGTGATAGATGGAACCATGAATTCTACTGTCTACCAAAAAATCCTGAAGGAGAATGTCCGGCCATCTGTTCGTCAACTCAAGCTGAAGCGATCTTGGGTGCTGCAACAGGACAATGACCCAAAACACACCAGCAAATCCACCTCTGAATGGCTGAAGAAAAACAAAATGAAGACTTTGGAGTGGCCTAGTCAAAGTCCTGACCTGAATCCAATTGAGATGCTATGGCATGACCTTAAAAAGGCGGTTCATGCTAGAAAACCCTCAAATAAAGCTGAATTACAACAATTTTGCAAAGATGAGTGGGCCAAAATTCCTCCAGAGCGCTGTAAAAGACTCATTGCAAGTTATCGCAAACGCTTGATTGCAGTTATTGCTGCTAAGGGTGGCCCAACCAGTTATTAGGTTCAGGGGGCAATTACTTTTTCACACAGGGCCATGTAGGTTTGGATTTTTTTTTCTCCCTAAATAATAAAAACCACCATTTACAAACTGCATTTTGTGTTTACTTGTGTTATATTTGACTAATGGTTAAATGTGTTTGATGATCAGAAACATTTTGTGTGACAAACATGCAAAAGAATAAGAAATCAGGAAGGGGGCAAATAGTTTTTCACACCACTGTAGATAGATAGATAGATAGATAGATAGATAGATAGATAGATAGATAGATAGATAGATAATGAGAAAGGCACTATGTAATAGATAGATAGATAGATAATGAGAAAGGCACTATATAATAGATAGATAGATAGATAGATAGATAGATAGATAGATAGATAGATAGATAGATAGATAGATAGGTGAAAGGCACTATATAGTAGATAGATATGAAAGGCACTATATAATAGATAATACTAATAATAATAATAATAATAATAATAATAATAATACATTTTTGCGGTAGGTTGGCACCCTGCCCGGGATTGGTTCCTGCCTTGTGCCCTGTGTTGGCTGGGATTGGCTCCAGCAGACCCCCGTGACCCTGTGTTCGGATTCAATGGGTTGGAAAATGGATGGATGGATGGATAATACATTTTATTTATATAGCGCCTTTCCAATGCTCAAGGCACTTACATAATATAATAAAGAACGGCAGCATATACAGTAAACAGCATTGTACAAACCAGATAAATAAATAAAGAAGATTAAGACAGTGAATTCTGAAAAAAAAACAGAAAACATAATTGATGGTCTCGCACACACAGGTTACATTACCATCTTGATAGATAGATAGATAGATAGATAGATAGATAGATAGATAGATAGATAGATAGATAGATAGATAGATAGATAGATACTTTATTAATCCCAAGGGGAAATTCACATACTCCAGCAGCAGCATACTGATAAAATAACAATTTTAAATTAACGAGTAAGAGAGTAAGCCATATTCACACTTCAGGTCACCATTGTGATACGGACTGCAGTTATGTCCCAATCAAGGGTAGGATGGATTTTGTATGGTTCATTACTCTGGAGTGCACTTCTGTAGCAAAAATATGGTGTTAAGTGTTGTTCAAAAATAAATACATTTATCGTATTCTGCAGACAAAGCCTTGAAGTTTTTTCCTTATTAGAAAATGTACTTTTACTTTTGGCACTTGAGTACTTCTGAAAGACTTTAACTCAAGTATTTTTTCATCAAAATACTTCTTACTTCAGCGAAAGTAAAAATTTGACAAAGTACCTCGACTTTTATTGAAGTATCATTTTTGAGTACAACTCTGAAGGATTCATGGGTCTTGTAGTGAAGTATGTAATACCAAGAGAAATTCGTCTCACTTCAGCTACTTATGTGGCTATCATAGGTGAGGTTATATAGCGCCTTGATGTGTGGAGTACAAGTCACATCGAGGTTCTGCTCAAACTTTATAACACACTGGTGAGGCCTCATCTGGAGTCCTGGGTGCAGTTTTGGTCTCCAGGGTACAAAAAGGACATAACAGCACAAGAAAAGGTCCAGAGAAGAGCGACTAGGCTGTTTCAGGGCTACAGGAGATGAGTTAGGAAGAAAGATTAAAAGAGCTGAGACCTTTCACCTTTTAATGTCAATCAATGTAAAGTATTACACATAGAAAATCAAAATGTGAGGTTTGAATACACAATGGGAGGTCTGAAAATCAAAAGTCCACCTTATGAGAAAGATTTAGGAGTCATAATGGACTAGACACTATCAACTGCCAGACAGTGTTCAGAAGCCATTAAGAAGGCTAACAGAATGTCAGGTTATATAGCGCCTTGATGTGTGGAGTACAAGTCACAGGAGGTTCTGATCAAGCTTTATAACACACTGGTGAGGCCTCATCTGGAGTCCTGTGTGCAGTTTGGGTCTCCAGGCTACAAAAAGGACATAGCAGCACTAGAGAAGGTCCAGAGAAGAGCAACCAGGCTGATTCAGGGCTACAGGGGATGAGTTAGGAGGAAAGATTAAAAGAGATGAGCCTTTACAGTTTAAGGAAAAGAAAATTAAGAGATGACTTGACTGAAGTGTTTAAAATTATGAAGGGAATTAGTCCAGTGGATCAAGACGGTGACTTTAAAATGAGTTCATCAAGAACACTTGCTAAGGGTAAATTTCACACAAACATTAGAAAGCTTTTCGTTCATACCGAGAACCACAGACACTTGGAATAAGCGACCAAGTAACTTGGTGGATGGGAGGACTTTAAGGTCCTTTAAAACTGAACTTGATGTTATTTTAGAAGAATTAAGTGGACAGGAGTGGCGAGCTTTGATGGACTGAATGGCCTGTTCTCATCCAGATTGTTCTGATGTTCTAACATAGAAAATCATTTTACCAGCCTATCAACACTGTAGCAGTGCTGCAAGTTAAAGGACTCCATTTCCCAGCTGCCCCGAGGGTATTACCTTGATTGGACAGTTCAGCTGCTGGGGACAAGAGGAGAATCTTAAAAGATGAGCTGGCTAAGCAGTAAAGTTGTTTCGTGTTTGTGTTCACCCGTCGGTCTCGTCTGCAGCACCATCTGTGGATTATCGTTTCTCTCCTGGATCGTCGAACCTGTAAGGGTGTATGGAGTGTCTCGTGCTTGCCTGTTGTGTGTGTAGAGCTGGATTGGTCATTGCGCTTCATTGGAGGGAGCGCTCCCCAAATCTCATCACCCCTCACTGCATAAAATCAATAAAATGTTTAAAAAAAAGAAAAAGCAGAAAATCAATAGTCTGCTGTGGCCGAACGAGAGCAGCAACTAATCACGATATTCAATAAAGGCTTTAATTAACAGCAAGAATTGGCTTCTTATTAAGAAACTGGTTGGAGTGAAATGGGCTGGAGTGTGAAATCCCAGTTTAGCTGGTCATCTGTTTCATGTCTCATTTCTGTTTGGCTGCCATTTAATGAAGAAACGAATCAATTCAGAGGACGGAATCCTTAAAAATGAAGGGAAAAGGAGTTAATTAGCAGTACAAACTGATCACCGATTAGGAAAAGGGTTAGAATGAAAACCTGTACATCAGGCTTGGAGTTGGACAGCCCTGTCCTAGAGGAAGGTGGGGTTGAAATACATTTTTTCTTTTTTAATAGGGTGGGACCCCCGACCTGTATTTTTGTGGGGGTGCTACTTTGAGATGTGAGGTGAAAACTGGAATAGCAAATCAAAGCCACAGAGAGAATACGCAAACTCCATCAAGTCAGGACTTGAAGCCGGTTTCCTAAAGCTGGTAGCCATACTGTTATCCACCGTGCACTGTTAATAGGTTTGGGTTGAAGCCCAATTATCACCTTTATTTTTAAGTAAGATTCTCACTCTTTTTTATTCTTTTCATTTGAAGCAGATGTTGACCTCACACATTCTTAGACAGAGGCAGCTGTTTCTCTTCTGCCTTTTTCCTTCACCTCCTCCACCGTCATGGTGGCCCATCCGTGTTTTGCTCTGAATGGCACCATTATGCTGATGACAAGTGCTCACGTGATGGCACTTGTTATTCTCCTTCAAACTTTCACCATCAGGGAAGCTCCACTTGTTATCAGGGTTGTTTTTCCCCCAGAAAGTCAGCAAATGAGGGAGAAGATACACAGGTGTGCACTTGAGCTTAGGCCGCTGAGAATATACGGGGGGCTTCAACCTCACCAGATGCGGAGTGTTGTTACTGGGAACGCGGACACCTCAGACGTTCAACTCAAGTGAGCCTCAAGTACAATGGACAGTGATGAGTCTCATTGGTGCCGGCCGTCCATAACTGAAGGAAGTAAGGAGACAATGGAGGAATCTACACAGGAGCAGATGGAGTCACACCTCCACTTTTTAAGACCTGTGCTGACCAGCTTTGTGGTGTCTTCTGTCACCTGTTCAGTCTGTCCCTAAGGCTTCAGAAAGTGACCATCTTTGTTGTGTCCTCTGTCACCTGTTCAGTCTGTCCCTAAGGCTTCAGAAAGTGACCATCTTTGTGGTGTCCTTTGTCACCTGTTCAGTCTATCCCTAAGACTCAAGGATGTGACCAGCTTTATGGTATCTTCTGTCACCTGTTCAGTCTATCCCTAAGGCTACAGAAAGTGACCAGTTTTGTGGTGTCCTCTGTCACCCGTTCAGTTTGTCCCTAAGGCTCCAGAAAATGAATGGCTTTGTGGTGTCCTCTGTCACACATGCATTCTGTCCATAAGGCTCCAGAAAGTGACAAGCTTTGTGGTGTCCTCTGTCACCTGTTCAGTTTGTCCCTAAGGCTTCAGAAAGTGACCATCTTTGTGGTGTCCTTTGTCACCTGTTCAGTCTGTCCCTAAGACACCAGGATGTGACCAGCTTTGTGGTGTCCCCTGTCACCTGTTCAGTTTGTCCCTAAGGCTCCAGAAAGTGACAAGCTTTGTGGTGTCATCTGTCACCTGTTCATTCTGTCCATAAGGCTGCAGGAAGTTATCAGCTTTGTGGTGTCCTCTGTTACCTGTTCAGTTTGTCCCCAACCAGCTTTGTAGTGTCATCTGTCACCTGTTCAGTTTGTCCGTAAGGCTGCAGGAAGTTATCAGCTTTGTGGTGTCCTCTGTCACCTGTTCAGTTTGTCCCTAAGGCTACAGAAAGTGAACAGCTTTGTGGTGTCATCTGTCACCTGTTCAGTTTGTCCCCAACTAGTTTTGTAGTGCCATCTGTCACCTGTTCAGTGTGTCCCTGAGGCTCCAGAAAGTGACTAGCACAGTCTGGATGTTTTACATGAGCTCAAGTTGGTTATTAAAGTATTGATGCAGTGCACTTTTGAGTTAGAGTTTGCTCGAGTTATCATGTCCTAGCAAGGAATTATGGAAGGAATTAGGATTAAAAGTACAAAGTCAAGAGAGACAAATTACCTTACAGATGTTTTCAGAGGGGACCTGGGCGCCGAATCTATTAGGATGCAGACCATCCCGCCTTAAGAAACACGGCCTCTCCCAGAAAAAATCCCAGTTGTTCATGAACCCGATGTTTTATCCCCTGCAGAAGCCTTTCAGCCAGTTGTTTAAAGCCAGCAGATGACTGAAGCACTCATTTGATCTTCTAACCAGAGGTGAGGGTCCCAAGATGAAGATTCACAACAGGGGCCCTCTTCTTCGTGCCATTAATAAGTGCTGTGAAATCCACCTTAAGAATCTCCGACTGTCAGCATCTCACATTGTTTACCCCGCCGTGTATTATGATGGTCCCCACTGCCCTGTTCTTGTGCCTCTCGAAGACTGTCGGCGCTCTTCTCATAACATCTCAAACACGAGCATCAGAAAAACAAGAGACAAAAGATTTTTGTTTAGGGCAAGAAATGTTTAGGTTTCATATGATAGAATCTCCAATCACAAATAAACTACTCAAAAAAATGAAAGGACCCCTTTTTAATGAGAGTATGGCATCAAGTCAATGAAACTTCTGGGCTGTTGTTCTGGTCAGTGAAGAAGCAGAGGGGCTTGTTCATCAGTTTCAGCTGCTTTGGTGCACTAGAGGGGCAACACTGAGACGACCCACAAAACAGGAATGAATGGTTTAACAAGTGGAAGGAGGCCACTGACATTTGTCCCTCATTTTGCATTTGGCTACGGTCAGTGTCACTACTGGTAGCATGAGGCCATACCTGGACCCTACAGAGGTGGCACAGGTAGTCCAGCTTCTTCAGGATGGCACAGCAATACCATGTGCCATTGCCAGAAGGTTTGCTGTGTCTCCCAGCACAGTCTCAAGGGCATGGAGGAGATTCCAGGAGACAGGCAGTTACTCAAGGAGAGCTGGACAGAGCTTCTCGTAGAAGGTCCTTAACCCATCAGCAGGACCCACCGGTATCTGCTCCTTTGGACAACAAAGAGGAACAGGATTAGCACTGGTAGAGCCTACAAAATGACCTCCAGCAGGCAGGCCACTGGTGTGAATGACACCTGACTGACCAAACAATCAGAAACAGAGTTCATGAGGGTGGCCTGAGGGCCCGATGTCCTCTAGTGGGCACCGTGGAGCTCAATTGGCATTTTCCGTAGAATACCAGAATTGGCAGATCTACCACTGGCACCCTGTGCTTTTTACAGATGAGAGCACATGTGACAGATGTGAAAGGGTCAGGAGAAGCCGTGGAGAATGCTCAGCATGACTGGTTTGGTGGTGGGTCAGTGACGTTCTGGGGAGGCCTATCCATGGAGGGACACATAGACCTCTACAGGCTAGACAACGACACCTTGACTGCCATTAGGTATCGGGATGAAATCCTTGGACCCATTGTCAGACCCTATGCTGGTTCCTCCTGGTGTGGTGAGAGGATGAAGGAATTGACCCCATTGACTGGCCCCCACCCTCACTCGCCTGACCCCAATCCAATAGAACACCTCTGGGTGGGACATTATATTTCAGTCCATCCGAGGCCTCAGCCTCATCCAGGAGCTCAGTAATGCCCTGGTCCAGATCTAGGAGGAGATCCTCTCATTAGGCATGGGGGGTGGGGGGGGGTGGGCTTGGGTATACAAACTACTAAGTATGATTTGGAGATGCTGCAATGAAATTTGGGCCAAATGAACTCACCTGCTTGCCTGCCACATCATTTTGTTCCCTTTGATTTTCAGGGTGTCTTCAGCCCTCTGTCAGTTGATCATTTTCATTTCCATCCTTTCGTTCCTCACACATCACCATACCAGTTCATTCCAGTACAGTAGAGAGAGTCAGCGGGATTTTTTTTTCCCATTGAATCTGATGTGTTTTCAAAGTGGTCCTTTAATTTTTCTGAGTAGTTTACATCACCCGGGGTTGCCAGCATGATCGGGGGCAGAGAGGGTCAAGACGGTTCAGGGTGGAGATGCTTGCCTGGACCGATGAAGGTGATCTAGCCTTACACCCCCTGCCTACATAGCTGAAACAGGCCAATTCCCTCATCGTCGTTGTCACTCCGGGGGGATAAACCTCACTTGGCCCTGAAAACTGCACAGCATGGAACTGAGGTTGCTGAATCGAGATGAGCTGCAAAAATTTCAGATGTTGGGATGGACTCTTTCAGCAACAACAACATTTATTTCTATCGCATATTTTCATACAAATGATGCAGCTCAAAGTGTTTTACATGATGAAGAAAGAGAAAAAAGACAAAATAAATAATTAAAATTAGGGAATACTAATTAACATAGAATAAAAGTAAGGACTGTTGGCCAGGGAGGACAGAAAAAACATTAAAAAATTCCAGACAGCTGGGGAAACAAATAAAATCTGCAGGGGATCCAAGGCCACGAGACCACTCAGCCCCCTCTAAGCATTCTATCTAACATACAGGACCTCCATTAGTCCTCATTGTATTCAGGGTTCTCATGGAAGAATTTGATGATGACAGTCATGTGGACTTCTGGCCTTTAATCTATCAATGTAAGGACATCACGGTGCTTTGATCAGGTGATGGTGGTGCAAATCAGACGAGAAGAGAAAGAAAGAACAGAAGAGAAAGTAGGAGTTAGTACGGATTTTGGAGCCACCATGAATAATAATGATAATTAATTGAATATACAGAGCATCAGGATCTAACTAAGATGAAGCTATTTCAGCAGGCGAGCCTTCGGTTCCCTCAGGTGCCTCTCTCTGGACAGGAGTGTGAAGACGCCACTCCTTTCACAAGAATGTAGGGGTATATTAGCCATTATCAGCTTCCTGCAGGGCAGTTTATAGTTTGTCCCAGAGGTGTCCTGATGAATATAATTAACTGTGCCCTGTCCATCTTCTTCATCTTCTTTCGGCTGTTCCCATTAGGGGTTGCCACAGCGGATCATCTTCTTCCATATCTTCCTGTCCTCGTCATCTTGCTCTGTCACACCCATCACCTGCATGTCCTTTCTCACCACATCCAAAAACCTTCTCTTAGGCCTTCCTCTTCTCCTCTTACCTGGCAGCTCTGTCCTTAGTACCCTTCTTCCAATATACTCAGCATCTCTCCTCTGCACATGTCCAAATCAACGCAATCTCGCCTCTCTGACTTTGTCTCCCGACCGTCCAACTTGAGCTGACCATCTAATGTCCTCATTTCTAATCCTGTCCATCCTCGCCACACCCAGTGCCACCTCCAGCTCTGTCTCCTGTGCCACCGACTCCAGCCCATATAACATAGCTGGTCTCACTACCATCCTGTAGACCTTCCCTTTCACTCTTGCTGATACCCATCTGTCTGTCTGTTTTTAGATGGGTGCAGAATTGGCTCAGACACTGGAAGCAGAGGGTGATGGTGCGAGGAACCTCATCAGAATTGGCTGATGTTAAAGAGTGGTGACCAGCAGGGGTCAGTGCTGTGGCCGCTGCTATTTGTCTGCGTGGGTTTCCTCCGGGCGCTCCGGTTTCCTCCCACAGTCCAAAGACATGCAGGTTATGTGGATTGCCGATTCTAAATTGGCCCTAGTGTGTGCTTGGTGTGTGGGTGTGTTTGTGTGTGTCCTGCGGTGGGTTGGCACCCTGCTCAGGATTGGTTCCCTGCCTTGTGCCCTGTGTTGGCTGGGATTGGCTCCAGCAGACCCCCGTGACCCTGTGTTTGGATTCAGCGGGTTGGAAAATGGATGGATGGATGGATGGATGGATGGATTTAGATAGGAATATAAGTAACAAGCTGGTTAAGTTTGCAGATGATACCAAGATTAGCAGATAATTTGGAATCCGTTATATCATAACAGAAGGACTTGGACAGCAGACAGGCTTGGGCCGATTGGTGGCAGATGAAATTTAATGTCAGTAAATGTAAAGAATTACACACAGGAAGTAAAAATGTGAGGTTTGAATACACAATGGGGGGGTCTGAAAATCGAGAGTCCACCTTATGAGAAGGATTTAGGAGTCGTAGTGGACTATCGACTGCCTGACAGTGTTCAGAAGCCATTAAGAAGGAATGTCAGGTTATATAGCACCATGATGTGTGCAGTACAAGTCACAGGAGGTTCTGCTCAAGCTTTATAACACACTGTTGAGGCCTCATCTGGAGTCCTGTGTGCAGTTTGGGTCTCCAGGCTACAAAATGGACATAGCAGCACAAGAAAAGGTCCAGAGAAGAGTGACTAGGCTGATTCAGGGCTACAGGAGATGAGTTATGAAGAAAGAGTAAAGGAGCTGAGCCTTCACAGTTTAAACAAAAGGAGATGAAGAGGAGACCTGATTGAAGTGTTTAAAATGATGAAGGGAATTAGTCCAGTGGATCGAGATGGAGACTTTAACATGAGCTCATCAAGAACACGGGGGCACAGTTGGAAACTTATGAAGGAGAAAATTCACACAAACATTAGGAAGTTTTTCTTCACTCAGAGAACCACAGACATTTGGAATAAGCGTCCAAGTAGTGTGGTAGACAGTAAGACTTTAGGGACTTTCAAAACTCGACTTAATGTTTTTTTGGAAGAAATAAGTGGATAGGACTAGTGAGCTTTATTGGGGTGAATGGCCTGTTCTCACCCAGGTGTTCTAATGTTCTAATGTCACAAATCACTCCTGACACTCTTCTCCAACCATTCCACCCTGCCTGCACTCTCTTCTTCACCTCTCTTCCACAATCCCCATTACTCTGTACTGTTGATCCCAAGTATTTAAACTCATCCACATTCACCATCTCTACTCCCTGCACCCTCACCATTCTCCTCTTTCCTCTGGACACATCTCCACCCTCTTCTTCTCCTTCTTCGGTCAACAGTAGCCCAATTTCCACCAGCACCCTTTTGGCTACCAGTACTGGTGGCGGTTGTTGTTAATCGGGGACTCGACCGATCCGGTATGGAAATCTTTATTGCTATCCGCATGTTGATTTGGGAAATTTTACACCGGATGCCCTTCCTGACGTAACCCTCCCCATTTATCCGGGATTGGGACTGGCACGACAGAACACACTGGTTTGTGTATCCCCTGTGGCTGGGTTAGTTAGAGCCTTCAGTGTCGAGCAAAAACAAAAAGTGAAAGCTTCCCGAGGGGCGTGGAGAATACTTTTTATAGGCACTATAAGCATTAGACAGGATAGGGGTTCAGGAGAGGGACAAAAAACAATAAGCTGGACCCCCTCCAGATGTGCCCTGCTGTGATGTTGTCCATCAGTGGGTTTTCCATTCAATCATCTGGCACGGCTCTTGGTGATCAGTTCAGGATGAGCAGTTGTGTTCTTCACAGGTGAGATGCCAGACGGTGAGCGGAGACAAACTGGCACATCAAACACAACGTGTGGTGTTAGGAGATGGAACAAAAAAAAAAAAAGAAAAGAAAAGAGAGAGAGAAGAAAGAAAATGATGTGAAAAGCGCCACAAATTGTTGTGATGGAGCACAAATAAGCATGATTACTTAGGCTGGCGCCGTGAAAAGCAACGAGTGGTACGCGCTCAGGGTGATTCATTTCAAGTGAGTATTGAGGATGCCATTTATGTGGCTGGTATCTTTATGTGAGGGGGAGGGGTATGTGGGCACCGCGTGAGCAGATTAGTCACAACAAACCGATGAGTCAAATTAACTTGGGCATCTATTACCGAAATGACAGGCTCTTTAAACTCGCTCAAATAAGGCTTGACAGAAGCAAATGATGGCTGCTCTGCCAATTGTAGCGCTAAAGGATAATTCAGAATAGACAGGTCTGTCTTGAAGTTACCAGATTAAAATAAATTTGAATTGTGTAATTTTTTTTTTTTTTTAAATTTGGGTGGCAAAGCAAGCGGTGCAATAGTTATCCTTCCACTCCAATTTCCTGGGCTCAAATTCTGCTCATTGGATGATGGAAGTGGGAGTCATTAATAAATTAAGTGAATATACATTGTGTCCTGTGGGGGGTAGTCAAGAGCCCCAAAATTCCAGACACAGCTTCACGCAGGCACTTAATTAATTAAAGTACCTTTCCACAGGTCTTGGTTCCCCAATCACCATAATTCAATCCTTCAGTCCTTCCTTTTCTAATCCCTTTTTTACTCCTCCGGGCGAGTGTTGTCTTATTCGTCCCAACTTTGACTCCCTGAGCCGAGTGGAGGGGTCTCTTTTAACTCCAGACCTGGGAGTACTCCAAGTGCTTAATAAGTTGAATCCAGGAAGCACTTCTGAGTCAGGCTGAACTACAGTAGTCCTCATATCACCTATCATCTATCTATCTATCTATCTATCTATCTATCTATCTATCTATCTATCTATCTATCTATCTATCTATCTATCTATCTATCTATCTATCTATCTATCTATCTATCTATCTATCTATCTATCTTATATAGTGCCTTTCATATCTATCTATCTATTGTAGCAGTAGAGGCCTTTGTACAATACAATACAATACAATACAGTTTATTTTTGTATAGCCCAAAATCACACAAGAAGTGCCGCAATGGGCTTTAACAGGCCCTGCCTCTTGACAGCCCCCCAGCCTTGACTCTCTAAGAAGACAAGGAAAAACTCCCAAAAAAACCTTGTAGGGAAAAATAGAAGAAACCTCGGGAAAGGCAGTTCAAAGAGAGACCCCTTTCCAGGTAGGTTGGGCGTGCAGTGGGTGTCAAAAACAAGGGGGGTCAATACAATACAATGCAGTACACAGAACAGAACAATTTCTCAATATAGTAAGAAATAAAAAATATAAATTTTAGAAGTACAGAGCAGAATTTAACAGTAGATGATATATCCCATAATAAGATTTGGATTTGTGTAGAGTCCTGGAGACCTCATCCTTCAAGCTGCCTCCCTCATTTGGCCATTCCACGGCTGAAACAGTGCTGGGCCAGCCAATCCGATGAAAGGACTTTCCTACGATTCCTGCGATCCTCCATCTGGGATGACTTTTCCTTAGGCAGGCAAAACAACTTGGCAGGTGGGCCATGGCACCAAGTGCCACATTTGAAGAAAAACAGAATAAGTGAGGGTTAGTATACAATTATAACTGTCATGTTACTTATGTTTAAGTGCTAATGACTAACAACAGAGATGCAGTCTGCACAGTTAATCAGCAGCTCTAGTCAGGGTGTGCTAAACTGAAGTAGTGAGTCTTCAGCTGGGATTTGAAAGCTGAGACCGAAGGGGCATCTCTTATAGTAGCAGGAAGACCACTCCACAGTTTAGGGGCCCTGTAACTAAAAGCTCGACCTCCCACTGTTATTTTATTAATCCTTGGAATCATAAGCAGACCAGCATCTTGAGATTTTAATGTGCGCTCAGGTTTGTAAGTCATGATAAGTTCAGACAAGTAAGCCGGACCTCAGCCATTTAATGCTTTATATGTTAAAAGGAGGGTTTTGAAATCTGCCCTAAACTTAACCGGGAGGCAGTGTAAGGATTTAAGAACTGGAGTTATGTGTTCGTATTTTCTTGTTCTTGTAATAATTCTCGCAGCCACATTTTGGATTAACTGGAGGCTGTATAAAGAACAGTTTGAACATCCAGTGAACACCGCATTGCAGTAGTCAATCCTACTAGAGATAAATGCATGAATTAGTTTCTCAGAATCCTGTTTATTTAAAAAGCGCCTTAATTTCCTAACATTTTTAAGATGGAAGAAACATGTTTTGGACAACTTTGTAATATGTGCTTTAAATGACATGCTAGAGTCAAAGATAACTCCTAGATTGTGGGCTGATTCAGTAAAATTGACTGGGATTCCCACTGAGTTAAATGATGACAAAATATTGTTGTGATTAGCATCATTCCCTCCAACAATTAACATCTCTGTTTTATCTGTATTTAAAGACAAGTAGTTCTTATTCATCCACTCCTTTAATTCACTAACACAACTAATTAAAGACAACATTGGAGAAACTTCATTTGATTTAAATGAAAGGTATAACTGGGTGTCATCTGCATACGAGTGAAAATTAACATGATGTTTCCTAATGAGAGATCCCAATGGAAGCATGTAAAGTGAAAACAGTAAAGGTCCCAGTACTGAGCCCTGCGGGACACCATATTGAACTTCTGTGTATAATGATGGAGTCCTGTCAGCACATTTCTGTACATATTGGAATCGATTTGATAAATAAGAACTAAACCAAGCGAGCACGGTGCCTGTAAGCCCAACATCATTTTCTAGCCTGTGTAGTAAATAGAATGGTCGATGGTGTCAAACGCTGCACTTACATCCAACAACATGAGTCTCCTTCATCAGAGGATATCAGAATGTCATTTACAACCCGTGTTAGTGTCGTTTCTGTACTATGACCAGTGCAGAAACCAGACTGGAATTTCTCAAATAAATTGTGATGCGTAAGGTGTGTCTGAAGCTGACTGGCGACTACTTTTTCTAGTATTTTAGAGAGAAACGGTAAATTTGAAATAGGCCTATAATTATTTAGTATATGTGGGTCAAGGTCTGACTTTTTAAGTAATGGTTTAATGACTGACACTTTTAGTGCATCTGGTACTGTGCCATGCAATAATGAACTATTGATAATGTGTAGAATAGGCGCTGCAAGAACATCCATTGCACTTTTTACTAGTTTTGTTGGCACTGGATCTAGGGAACAAGTAGTGGGCTTCATTTTAGAAATTAAACTTAAGACTTCCTGCTCAGTTACAGGATTAAAATTACTAAAGTGCTGAGTGCAATGTGAGACAGGGTCTGCTAAGCTAGTATGTGGTTTGTACTGTGATGCAGAGATCTGGGATCTTATATTTGTCCACCTCTTGAACCCTCAGGTACCACTCTGAACACCCGGTAAAAGTACAATAACTATTTATTTTTCTGTTATCACGTGCACAAAGCACCCTCCACTCCACACTCATATAAATACAACTAACTCTCTCACAGAACCAATCCTCCTCGCCCAGACACTTCGCCCTCCTACCTCCCAGCTCAGCTCAGTGTCTGGGCTTACCCACAGTCCTTTTATACACCCTGACCCAGAGGTGTTCCTGTCCAACAGTCCACAGTTCCTTATTCCTTCTGGGCCAGGGTAAACAGTCCTTTTCTTCACCCCAGGAGCATGTCGTTTCTTCCCGTCACGTGACCATGACGTACTCCCGGGTTATAGGGCACATACGAGCTCACGAGCCCCCCTACAGCGACGCCTGGTGGCCCCCAAGGTATCCAGCAGGGTTGTGTGTAGAAACTACATAGTCCATGAGGCCCTGCTGGACCTCGGGGCATGTCCATGCTGTCCGGAGAGCTCCTCCTGGCGGCCTGGGGGTGAGGGCCAGATTAAGAAGCCGGCAATCATCCACAATCCCCCCCCCCCCCCCTTAGCAACGACAACTGGGGCGGAGCGTCCAGCCCCGCGAGGGACGTCCTCCTCCAGGAGGACCCGTCAGTCGGACCTTGGCTGCGTTGTCTAGGCCCCCCAGAGAACCTAGGGGGAACGGTGTATCAGCTGTCCCTCCGATCCCCCGTCCTCTGAGGACAACTTCGCCATACGTGGCCCGGCCGACGGCAGTTGTAGCACCGATTATGCCCTCCTGGTTGTCTTCCTCGACGAGACCAGAAACATCTCAGAAACTCCGTCAGCTTTATCTCCACCCCTTTCTCCGCTAAGGAGGGTTTTACGGCCGCCCTGTCGCTCTTAGCCCTTTTCTCTATCTTGTCAGGAGCCCCGCATTTCACCTTGTGGATCTCCTGCTTACTCTGGGGCTTGTGCTCAGCTTGAGGCTCTCTATGGAGAAGAGAGAGCCTCTTTGCTGTTTGCATGCCCATTGTCCTAAGTATTCTAGGAGGCGGCGTCATTAGTACCACATCGCCCCGGGTAACAGCACTTTCCAGCTGCCCCGGTTTGATTGGCACTTCCTCCGCCCCTCCAGTAACGAGCTACAACTTCCTCATCACGCGGGTCGGGGTCTTGAGGTCCGTATCGCTCCGGGAAGCTGTCTTGTACCTCTGTCCCGGTTCAATCGGACCTTCGCCCGACCACTCAGTCATTGTGCTACGCTCAACTGTCGGGTTCACAGCGCTTTGACACCCGCTACTTGTTAATTGCGGGCCTGGCTCGCACTGTGTCCCCTTATTATGTACGATATGGGCAGGACTCACCTGTATTCCCGCATCGATCATCAGAGGAGCTTCTCACCCCAGTCGCCGTAGGAATTCCTGAAGTTTAATCAGCGGCGCTTTGACTGTAGCTCCCAGCTCCTCTACACGTTTCTTTAAGTCCTCGATTCCCTGAAAGAAACCGAGTACGGGCTCAAGCACCTCCTCGAGATCCCGCACCATATAGTTATTTAGTTCGGCCATAGGTAATGTTGCTTCCGTGTTCTTCTTACCTGCTGGCCAGGAGCCAATGAGCACGTCCACTCCTGGCACGTGCTCTGCTGGGCTTCGCGGAGGCTTCTGGGAAATGGAGTCCGAAGAGGAACGGTAGCCTCCAGCGGCTGACTGCGATCTGCCTCTTTTAATTTGTCGGCAGACCGTTCAGTCACCTCCCGCTCCTCTTTACCTTTTTTTAAATTTGCCGCTGCTTCGCTTGCCGCCCCCTTCCCTTTCAGGGAGCTCAGACTTGTCGGGGAACAACTGACCTCACCGAAGGATCCAAACTGACCATCTTCCCGGCCTCCATCGCGTGAGGTCACGTGGTCACTCTCGTCGAATGGGCTTTTCCCCTGCCGACTCCTAGACTGGCCTGCCTTCTGGGTATTACGGCTATCTTGCCAAGGTATGAGACAGGCATCTGACGCGCCGTCTGCTTTCTGGAGGCATGCTTCTGTAAACAAGGAGTAAAATATACCCGAAACTTCGGGCGTTTTCCCGGCACAAAACTCCACACTCGGCAGCTGGGTTCCCAACCCCTTTAGGGATTCCGACACGGCCGATGGCTGACAGCGTTCCTGCTGCTGGGCCACTCGAGCTCGCTCGACCTTTATCAGTGCCCGGTCCTCCTCACTCCCAGTCAGGTAAGTCCAGGTCATCTCGGCGTCCGTCATGGTCTTTACCCAGTCGGGATTGCCCTTCTTCTTTCCCGATTTCTTCCCCATCGCGGTCCGATGTCTAATAAGGCTCACAATCGCAGCGCTCTCTGCCGTGGTTGGTGTTTGCACCTCCGGATGTTGAAGCGGGCCCTTCCTAGGGTTGTCTGCTAACACAAAATTTGTTCTAAATGCAGCTTCCGGTCCACTTGGACGGACCAGGATCCTGCCGGCTATGCCAATGTAGTAGTAGAGGCCTTTGTCCACCTCTTGAACCCTCAGGTACCACTCTGAACACCCGGTAAAAGTACAATAACTATTTATTTTTCTGTTATCACGTGCACAAAGCACCCTCCACTCCACACTCATATAAATACAACAAACTCTCTCACAGAACCAATCCTCCTCGCCCAGACACTTCGCCCTTCTACCTCCCAGCTCAGCTCAGTGTCTGGGCTTACCCACAGTCCTTTTATACACCCTGACCCAGAGGTGTTCCTGTCCAACAGTCCACAGTTCCTTATTCCTTCCGGGTCAGGGTAAACAGTCCTTTTCTTCACCCCGGGAGCATGTCGTTTCTTCCCGTCACGTGACCATGACGTACTCCCGGGTTATAGGGCACATACGAGCCCATGAGCCCCCCTACAGCGACGCCTGGTGGCCCCCAAGGTATCCAGCAGGGTTGTGTGTAGAAACTACATAGTCCATGAGGCCCTGCTGGACCTCGGGGCATGTCCATGCTGTCCGGAGAGCTCCTCCTGGCGGCCTGGGGGTGAGGGCCAGAGTAAGAAGCCGGCAATCCTCCACACTATCTATCTATCTATCTCTCTATCTATCTATCTTATATAGCACCTTTCATATCTATCTATCTTATATAGTGCCTTTCATATCTATCTATCTATCTATCTATCTATCTATCTATCT
Source organism: Erpetoichthys calabaricus (assembly GCF_900747795.2). Lineage (NCBI taxonomy): Eukaryota > Metazoa > Chordata > Cladistia > Polypteriformes > Polypteridae > Erpetoichthys > Erpetoichthys calabaricus. Next base: position 156,252,497 of record NC_041405.2, read on the forward strand.
ATCTATCTATCTATCTATCTATCTATCTATCTATCTATCTATCTATCTATCTATCTATCTATCTATCTATCTATCTATCTATCTATCTATCTATCTATCTATTGTGAGGGACAGCCATGTACAAGGGTTCAGCCAAGCCTCAGATTTCCACAGGGCATCATGGGACATGGAGTTCTTTGGTGCAACCCTGTTGGGTTCAGTGGGTGCAGCTAGGGGTTACTGCAGGGACTGGGAGCCCTACTTCATGGGGCTCCTTTCTCACCTGGAAGTGCTTTCGGCCCATGTGTATGAAAGACTGGGAGATTAAAGGAGCTGTAGGGAGGTGGAGGAAAACACTTGCTGGAGAAGTGGAGGAGGCAGAGTATTGCTCTTTGCTGTACTTCTTGTACTTGTGATTGTCGTGTGGAAACACACGAATAAACTCTCTTGTGATTTTACACTTGTATCCACACCTGTCTGTGCTGGGTGTTTGGGGAGCTGGAGCGTCCCCTACTGGCCTCTCTATATATCGAGTGGTTTATCGGGCTGTATTGTTGCTTCCGAGAGCCAGTTCAATTACACAGAGAACATACTTTTACTAAAACAGTCACCCAAGAAAGTCTCACATCTCACAGTAATAAAACCTTTTATAAGTGATTGATCATTTAATGCAGTAACGACTTCAATGGGCTGAGGCCTTGTGTCTTGCAGACCTCTTACGAAGTTTGTGCCTCTGTACCTCTACAGCTGGTACTGTATTACTATCAAATGTTCTGAAGAGATATGCAAATAAGAATTACATCATATGATACAAACAACAATAAACTTAAAGCTGAATTTCAATAGGTAGACAGTGAGAAAGTTCTACATTCCACCATCTTAAAAAGGTGAGATGTGATGTCATATTGAGACCGGCAATGAGCGTAGCAACAGTGAACAACATGGCCATGGCCATAAGAAACAAACACAATATGGTGGTGATGACAGATAGCAAACACACAATAACCCTAAAAGGGAATAAAGGTGAATTACGGGAGACTAAAACCTAAAATAATAACAGTCAGGGAGCTTATATATTTTCTGGTGTTCCTGTTCTCTAAAAGTCCTTGCATTATCTGTATACCCACAACCTCATCGGTGGAATAACTTGGAGGAAAACAGCTGTGGGTGACATTGCAGCAGTGCTACCGCTGGAAGGACTCCATTTCCCAGCAGCCCCAAACTGGATTGCCCTCATTGGATGTCTGCTACGGGCACAGGGGCTGCTGAGGACAAGAAGGGCCAATGGGAAACTTGAAAGGGGCCGGGGAAGTAGCAAAAGCGGGTCTGTGTTTCTATGTGACCCGTGTGTCCTGTCAAACATAACCACTGTGAAGACATTTGTACCTGGGATCATTTCTCGCAAGGATGAATAAACTGCATTTTCCCTGCCTGCCTGTCATGTGAATAGTGGGGGATTAGTCATTATGCGTCTTCAGAGGGAGCGCTCCCACAAATCTCACCCCTCGCCGGTCAGGACTGTTAAATTCATTTATTATAGAAGATGTTCATGGGATCATCATCGTCATCTTCACACCATACCTTTTAATCTGTTTCTGCCGTATTCAAACTGTAATAAGGACATTGTCGTGAGTGTTTATTGTCGTGGTTGATTGTTGTGTTAATATTTGTATTGCCAAAGGGGAAGGTTGTCTGATTTTTGTTGTTTATATTTGATTTTTTCACTTAATATACTTTACACTTTTGTTCAATTCGTGGGATGTGCAGGACTGTAATAACTATAGGGGGATAAAATTGATGGGCCACAGCATGAAGTTATGGGAAAGAGTAGTGGAAGCTCAGTTAAGAAGTGAGGTGATGGTTAGTGAGCAGCAGGATGGTTTCATGCCAAGAAAGCGCACCACAGATGCGATGTTTGCTCTGAGGATGTTGATGGAGAAGTAGAGAGAAGGCCAGAAGGAGATGCATTGCGTCTTTGTGGACCTGAAGAAAGCATATGACAGGGTGACTGAGAGGAGTTGTGGTATTGTATGAGGAAGTCGGGAGTGACAGAGAAGTACGTAAGAGTTGTACAGAATATGTACGAGGGAAGTGTGACCGTGGTGAGGTCTGTGGTAGGAATGACGGAGGTGGGATTACATCAGGGATCGGCTCTGAGCCCTTTCTAATTTGCAATGGTGATGGACAGGTTGACAGACGAGATTAGACAGGAGTCCCCGTGGACTATGGTGTTTGCTGATGACATTGTGATCTGTAGCGAGAGTAGGGAGGAGGGTGAGGAGACCCTGGAGAGGTGGAGAGGAATGAAGATCAGTAGGACCACCCAGACAGAATACATGAGAAAGGAGGTCAGTGGAATGTTGAGGATGAGGGGAGTAGAGTTGGCGAAGGTGGATGAGTTTAAATACTTGGGATCAACAGTACAGAGTAACATGGAGTGTGAAGGAGAGGTGAAACAGACAGTGGGTGGAGAAGTTTGTCAGGAGTGATTTGTGATAGACAGATATCAGCAGGAGTGAAAGGAAAGGTGTACAGGATGGTAGTGAGACCAGCTATGTTATATGGGCTGGAGACGGTGGCACTGACCAGAAAGCAGGAGACAGAGCTGGAGGTGGCAGAGTTAAAGATGTTAAGATTTGCATTGGGTGTGATGAGGATGGACAGGATTAGAAATGAGGACATTAGAGGGTCAGCTCAGGTTGGATGGTTTGGAGACAAAGTCAGAGAGGTGAGATTGTGTTGGTTTGGACATGTGCAGAGGAAAGATGCTGAGTACATTGGGAGAAGGGTGCTAAGGACAGAGCAGCCAGGTAAGAGGAGAAGAGGAAGGCCTAAGAGAAGGTTTATGGATATGGTGAGAGAGGACATGCAGGTGATGGGTGTGACAGAGGAAGATGACGAGGACAGGAAGATATGGAAGAAGATGATCCGCTGTGGCAACCCCTAATGGGAGCAGCTGAAAGAGGAAGAAGTTTGATTCATTTCTATGTCTGTGAGTGTGTGCGGGTCGTTCCTGGAATCCCCAGCGAAAAAATAAATAAATCATGAGCGGCACCGGACCGCTACAACATTTACAGCTGAATCTGTGAATTCACTTCTGCCAACAGAAGGGCATTTGTGGTTGATATCATGACAGGCGAGGTGGCACTTTCCTTTTCTAGGACTGGTTCAAGTGCGGAGAAAACACACTTCGAGACAGGTACAAATGTAGACATGCAGGATCCACTACAGGCACAAAGTCACGTGTCTCACACTAAGTCCCATGCCAGCAGAAACTGAAAAGGCTTCGCCATTGACTGCATAATCGGTTCACTGCCTGGATGAGTTTTCTATCCTGAAGACTGTTCACATCATTCAATTGCTCAGATGGTGACAAGTGTGAATACCTTTAGTGTCCAGGAAGTGTCAAGTAGAGTGAAGTTGTTCGTGTTTGCAGTATGCCTTTAAATGGCTCTGATGATGTTCTTTTAGGTTCAAGAATAAAGTGTGCTTAAGAGGCTTTTGGGGGCAGCTCTGGACCTGAAAAATGACAATGCGTTCATGAAGTCGCGGGAGCCATGAAGAGAACTGCCTTTCCTCAAGAGAAGGTCTTTATGATCTTGGCAGTCACGCCCGCTTTATACTCACTGCAGTTTATTTGACTAACAGTAAGCGGAACTTCAAGCCAATTCTGTTGAAGCCAAAGTTTTCCATTCTCTTATCACTAAAAAGACGGATTCTGACTCTCATACCAGTCCCTAAAACCCCCAAATTTAACAAGCTGGGGGCAAAAAACACGGGTTGGGCACTGAATGAACACGCCTGGCACCATGACATGATTATTCAGCACTTTAGGCTTTTACAGTTTTTACTCCTATGTAAATGAGCTAAAAAATAAACAGTAAGAAAATATGCAGAAACTATTAAAAGTTCAAAATACGTTAAAAAAAAAGAAATCTTTTATATTTTCCTTAACTGGAGGAGACTTGTGTGGTGAGTTATAATTGAATTTACTGGTGCATGAACTGCTGAAAATGCTCCGCAGTCCATTACTCGACATGGAGGAGGTTATTTTCTTTTCTCTGTGATATCAGGCTTTTGTCAAATGTTGTGTATTGTGATATTTTCTAAATGAATAAAAATTGCTACGGGGCAAGGGATGGACGGGGGTTAATTAACTTAATGCAGTCACTCCTCGTCTGAAGGGCTCTTCACACGCGCGGCACAGAGAGGCAGAAAATAACGGCATTTGCATCTGTAGAAATGAATGGAAAGAACTCTGGCTTTCAATAGTCCTTTAGCACCTCTGGATGAAAAGAAATCAAATAAACGTGACGGAAAAGTCAGGGGACTTGTTTATCTGTCACACGTGGTGCTTCATCTGTCTATGAATGTTATGGGGTCTTAACGCCTTGCATGAGACTATTATCATGTCACTGTCTGTTATGTAGTGCCTTTCACATCTATCTATTATATAGTGCCTTTCACATCTATCTATCTATCTATCTATCTATCTATCTATCTATCTATCTATCTATCTATCTATCTATCTATCTATCTATCTATCTATTATAGTATAGTGCCTTTCACAACTATCTATTATATAGTGCCTTTCACCTTTATATAAACCTCCCATTGAAGAAAGAGTTGGGGACTTGCAATGGAGGATTCTACATGTAGCAGTAGCCACCAATTCATTCTTAAAAACCATTGGCGCCAGCGCAACAGATCAGTGTCCATTTTGCCTTCAGAAAGAAACAATTTATCATTTATTTCTGTATTGTACCAGATTAAAACTATTGCTGAATTTCCTTGATTTATTGTTAATGGATTTAGGAGTTGTATTTAATGAACTCATTTACATTTTTGGAATGTCTGTGTGAAGAATTTGTAAAAGGGAATGTTTACTTTGCAATGTTTTGTTAGGCCAGGCCAAGATGGCAACTTTAAAAACAAGAAGAAATAGAGATAAAGATCAGAAAACCACTGATGCTCTATTAATGTTTAAGGTCCTCCTTCAAAGGAGATTGAAGACTGAAATTGCATGTTTTTAACTAATTAATCAATTAGATGTATTTATAGAAATCTGGGCTGTAAATGATGTTTTATGTTCCATGGAAAATGAATGTCTAGTACTAAAATATGAGTAGAAAAACTCTGTTTTTAAATGTTGTTGAATTTTGGCTGATAATTTGACTGCAATTGTGTTATAATTGTTAATAAAGGTCTATTTAAAATTTTAAAAAATCTATCTATCTATCTATCTATCTATCTATCTATCTATCTATCTATCTATCTATCTATCTATCTATCTATCTATCTATCTATCTATCTATCTATCTATCTATCTATCTAAACTCTGAGCTTCTTAGAGAGAGCAGGTTGCAGAAAACACCGCTCAAGAGAATCAAGGACCATCTTTGCCTGTGGGATTGCCAATGACCGTCCAACATGAAGGAAAACTTAAAGTCATCTGCCATGTTGAAAGATGGAGGCAGAGAAACATCGAAGACAGTCAGTCAGTTAGTTTGGGGAGTGTGCACTGATACAGCGCGTTGCTGCACCCAACGCATGACGAAACATCTCGGGATCCTGACTGGCAACCCCCCCAGGGCAGACAAATGGTCCAGTCCCACCTTTTGGAAAGGACCATCTATTTGTCACAGTCAGGTGTTATTTGGGTGTCTCTGTGGCCTGGTCCAGCCACTTGGGTCCTGTAAGCCAGATCACCCTCAGGTAATCGCGCCACATGGTCTTAGTGCCATAACTGACGCTCCCTCACAGTGCAAGTCATGTGCCTCATTCAGGACTCCGTGAACAACACAAAGTCAAACCAGTGGGACCCGAGGAGTCTCTGAGGAGACACACATGAAGGAGTTCAGTCTTCATCTCAGGTCACTGGATAGCGTTCATGTCTCGCAAACAGGGAGCACCAGGACTCTAAACACTTGGACCTTTGTCCTTTTGCAGATATTGTGAGCTCCACACACCCCTTTCAAGTGACCTCATGACCCCCAAATGCTCCCCCAATCCATCTACTGACTTCATAGAAAGAGTCACCAGAGACATGAATGTCACCGCTGAGGTAAGTAAACCTCTCGACGAGGTCAACACTCTCTACTGCGGACAGACACACTGCGGACGGCCGTGCCCAAGAGGTCATTAAAGGTCATCTCACACCCTCATACACCTTTATCATAAGAGCATCCCTTATCTACGATGGAGCGTTCAATCAGAAGAAAATATGAAGCTGGTTTTAAATTAAAAGTCGATGAAGTGGCAAAACAATCAGTCGCTCCTCCCCCAAACTATGCGACTGTTCAATTCCACCTGGGGGGGGGGGGGGGGGGGGGGGAATAAACGTTAACATTATACAAAGTTATTGTCTGTTTTTACCTACATTTTTATTACTCTTTAATTTAATATTGTTTATTATCTATCTATCTATCTATCTATTGGTAAACTGTGCTGCTGCAACAAATTTCGACGTGTTTGAGAAACTGGAGCGAGATCGGAGGAAGCAAGAAGATGTAAAAAAAAATGTAAGTATCGTATTTTTGAACGGGCGTATAAGTCAGGGTCTGATTTTATGATTGATTTTTCTGGTTTCATGACCCTACTTAAACGCAAGTATATACAGTAAATAACAGGCTTGTAGTTAGGAATTAGATGAATCAGGTTGTGGTCAGTATCTGCCTAAAGGTGCCAGTAGTTTACATTTAAAGGCATGTTTAACGTTTGAATACTGCAGGCCCAGCTTTTTTATTTCCTTGAGTGGAACCGGTCACAAACTGATAGAAATTAGTCATAGCTCTGTCAGTTTATATTGGTGAGTTATTGTCACTTATCAGTGAACTGGCTGATGGGCAGGAATATCACAGCCAAGCTTCACTCCTTCATGCCTGCTGTGCTGGTAGCCATTAACCGATTAGCAAGGTGCTACATCCAGTTTTCATAAGGTGTGGGTGAACATACATACCGTATATACTCGCATTTAAGTTCTCCCGCGGATAAGTCAGGGCTTGATTTTACTGTATAGTTTCCAGTGTTTTATAATGTCAGTCATAATGCAGAAAACTCCCGCTATTGTTCTAAGAGATTATGATATGCTAACGCCCACCTGAGAAAGTAACCACGGAGCACACGGCCTTTTCTTTTCTATGTATTGTGCCTATGTGACCTCACGGTGATACCCGGACTATTCCAAAGAGACTTTTGCACTGATTTGTGTTTTCTGTATCTCACGCCCTCATACACTTTTATCGTAAGAGCATCCCTTATCTACGATGGAGTTTTAGATGAGAAGAAAATATGAAGCTGGTTTTAAATTAAAAGTCGATGAAATGGCAAAACAATCGCTCCTCCCCCAAACTATGCGACTCTTCAATTCCACCCGGGGGGGTAAACGTTAACATTATATAAAGTTATTGTCTGTTTTTACCTACATTTTTATTACTCTTTAATTTAATATTGTTTTTTGTATCAGTATGCTGCTGCTGGAGTATGTGAATTTCCCCTTGGGATTAATAAAGTATCTATCTATCTATCTATCTATCTATCTATCTATCTATCTATCTATCTATCTATCTATCTATCTATCTATCTATCTATCTGTAAACTGTGCTGCTGCAACAAAATTCGACGTGTTTGAGAAACTGGAGCGAAATCGGAGGAAGCAAGAAGATGTAAAAAAAAAAATGTAAGTGTCGTATTTTTGAACGGGCGTATAAGTCAGGGTCTGATTTTATGATTGATTTTTCTGGTTTCATGACCCTACTTAAACGTGAGTATATACGGTAAATAACAGGCTTGTAGTTAGGAATTAGATGAATCAGGTTGTGGTCAGATCTGCCTAAAGGTGCCAGTAGTTTACATTTAAAGGCATCTTTAACGTTTGAATACTGCAGGCCCAGCTTTTTTATTTCCTTGAGTGGAACCGGTCACAAACTGATAGAAATTAGTCATAGCTCTGTCAGTTTATATTGGCGAGTGTGAGAAGTAGCCCGGACACAGACAGACGGACACCATTCTTAAGTCTACCACACGTTTATTTACAATATTTATATTGTCCATAGTGCACAAACCCAGCGCCTCCAGCACCAATCTCCCCAAAGTCCAGGCTCTCTTTCAGTCTCTACCTGCTCGTCAGGCCGTCTCCTCTCTCCTGCCTCCAAACTTTGTCCACTCCTCACCCGACTCCAGTTCCTCTTTGCAGGGAGGCGGCCCCTTTTATAAGTACCCGGATGGGCTCCAGGTGATCCCCGACACTCCCTAGACTCTCCCCTGTGTGGCGGAAGTGCCGGCTGTGTTCCCGGAAGCCCCCCGGGTGTTCCCAGTCTTCTTCCCCCCAGCACTTCCTGGTGTGGCGGAAGTGTTGGGGTTCCGGGTCCTTCAGGCATGGGGGCGCCCCCTGGCGGATACCACGGGCCCCTACAGGGTTGGGCTTCCAAGCCCTACACCCGTGGCCCGGAGGAGGCATGAGCCCTCCTCCTGTCTTCCTGGGCGTCCCGGCTGGGTGCCACCCCGAGCCACGTGCCACACGAGTTATTGTCACTTATCAGTGAACTGGCTGATGGGTCAGGAATATCGCAGCCAAGCTTCACTCCATCATGCCCGCTGTGCTGATAGCCATTAACTGATTAGCGAGGCACTACATCCAGTTTTCATATGGTGTGGGTGAACATACATACTGTATGTACTCGCATTTAAGTTCTCCCGTGGGCTTGATTTTATAATGTTTTATAATGTCAGTCATATAAGTCAAATGCAGAAAACTCCCGCTATTGTTCTAAGAGATTATGATATGCTAACACCCACCTGAGAGAGTAACCACGGAGCACACGGCCTTTTCTTTTCTATGTATTGTGCCTATGTGACCACACGGTGATACCCAGACTGTTCCAAAGAGACGTTTGCACTGATTTGTGTTTTTTGTATCTCTCACCCTCGTACTCCTTTATCGTAAGAGCATCCCTTATCTACGAGCGATCGTTTGATGAGAAGAAAATATGAAGCTGGTTTGAAATTAAAAGTCGTTGAAGTGCCGAAAGAAATTGGTAACTACGCTGCTGCAGCAAAATTTGATGCATCTGAGAAACTGTTGTGAGATTGGAGGAGGCAAGAAAATGTAAAAAAAAAATTTAAGTTGTAGCGGTCAGGAGCCTCTAAGATTCACACTGTCAATGTGACGGTGATTTATTTATTTTAGTGGAGGAGTTCCCAGGGACGCCCCCAGCCTTGGATCGACCCAAACACTCACAATAGAGACCCAATAAAGCACACTGGGAACATTAAACAATTAAGAATATAATGAAATTAAATTAACTAAATGAAAACAATAATACCACCCCTCACCCCTTCGGCGATATTACATTCGTTGCTGGAAGGATGAATGCAGATGGATGTTTCAGGAGCGCTCCTTTTCTAGCAGGAAAGCCAATGAATCCAAACACAGTCCTCAGTACATAGGTAGACAGACAATCCAGACCCCAACAAACGAATAAACTCCAGGACACAATGATTAAATATGGCTGAAATAACAACAGGCAGTCCGACAGATAAATGCAACACACCACGTACAACAACAGAACAACCTTTTTCTCCTTTTGGCCACCTGCCCTCCTTTTAACCTCATTTGACCACCTTTGACCCCAACAGCCTCTGCATGGACTTCTGGGAGATGCGGTTCTTACTGATTACAGCACTGCTACAATGTGTTGCATTTTTGAACAGGCGTATAAGTCAGGGTCTGATTTTATGATCGATTTTTTGGGTTTCAAGACCCGACTTATACTCGAGTATACACGGTATTTAATTTTTCTTATGAACTCTTCCTGAACTGCATTGTTAATAGAGGAGGACTTCCGTTTTTGTTATCATTATTTGGATTTTGAGGTCTGCACTGTAAATGTTTTATCTAATGACTATTTTTGCTCTTGTCCTTTTTATGTATTTATTTATTTTTTGTGTGTTTGTCATTGCAGGAGAGCTGTGTCCTTCAGGAAGTGCCTGACCCCGAATTGCTTTTACTGGCTTACCGGATCTGCTCAATTGGCTCCCTGCTGCTTCCTCCATCACCCCACCCTGGAATGGAAGAGGACAATGCAAAGCAGAGCTCAATGATCTTTACCCTCTGCCCTCATAGGCCCCACCCCTTCCAGGCAGCCTCCAGTATAAGAAGTCGCCATTCGTTCTGGACTCTGACTCCTTCAAGGATGGATCTTCTTTGAAGAAGTCCTTATGGGAAAATACCAGCAAAGAAAGGTCTCAGCCATTTCTCATGGAACCACCGGAACAGTGGACAGATGATCCAATCTTCAATGGAAGATCTGAACCATGGGCACGCATGGCGGTACTGAATGATGCAGCTGAAAGAGAAAAAATTGAGAAGTACAGTTGTAGCGGACTAAAAAACTCAGCTAAGATTCTCACCGCCTTTGACGCTGATTTATTTATTTTTTCGGTGGGGATTCCAGGAATGCACCCAGCTTTGGCTCAACTTATACACACTCCCTCACAGAGACAAAAAGCAAATGGTAATAAAAGAGAAATTGAAGACTGTGTTAAACAATAATAAACAAAATAAAACTACACAAACTACAACAATCCCACCCCAGATCTCTTTCCAGGGATACACAATAAACACAAATTCAACTAATAGCACACAATGAAGTTGTAGTACACTGGGCGTCTAGCTTGTGCGGAGGGTGCCACCACATTTACGTAGCAAGGACGCCCCCATGCTTTTAAAATGAGAGACGGATAGAATCTGGCCAACACCTAAGTAAGCGCTACCATATTTCCACCCTGCCACCCAAATATTAACAACACCCAGGAAAATGCCCCTTAAGAACAACAACATTTAATTCTAGAGCACGTTTTCACACAAATAGTGGAGCTCAAAGTGCTTTACAGGATGAAGAAAGAGTAAAAAAGAAAAAAATATAAAAATAAAATTAGGCAATACTAATTAACATAGAATAAAAGTGAGGTTCGATGGCCAGGAGGACAGAAAAAAACAAAAAACAAAATCTGCAGGGGTTCAGAGGCCACGAGACCACCCAGCCCCCCACTGGGCACTCTACCTTACGTAAATGATCTCAATCAGTCTTCATGGTTTTCAAGCTCCACATGGAAGAATTTGATGATGATGATGGTCATGTGGACTTCTGACCTTCAATCCATCCATGTAGGGACTGCATGGTGCTTTGATCAGGTGGTGGTGACACAGAGCAGAGAAAGTAGGGGTTAATACGGATTGAGGAGCCATCAAGAATGGTAATAATAATTCAATGCATATACAGAATATCAGGGTCACACTAAAATGAAGCTCTGAGAGAAAGCCATGTTAAAATGACGGATTTTTATCAGTTTTTTAAAGTGCTCCACCATATTTGCCTGGCAAATTTCTATCAGTAAGCTGTTCCAGATTTGAGGTGCATAACTGCAGAAGGCCGCCTCAATACTTCTTTTAAGTTTAGCTCTTGGAATTCTAAGCAGACCCTCATTTAAAGATCTAAGGTTACGGTGTGGAGTGTAAGGTGACTGCCATTTCAAAATACTGTATAAGATGGAGCAGATTATCGAAGGCTTTGTAAACCATCAGCAGGATTTTAAAGTCAGTTCTAAATTGCACAGATAACCAGTGTAGTGATGCTAGGACTGGTGTGATGTGCTCGGATTTTCTTTTCCTAGTCAAGATTCTGGCAGCTCCATTCCGCACTCGTTGCAATCGATTGATGTCTTTTTTAGGTGGTCCTGAAAGGAGTGCGTTATAGTAATCTAGCCAACTGAAAACAAAAGTATGAACTCATTTCTCAGCATCTTGCAAAGTTATTAGGTCTAACTTTTGTTATATTTCTTCAGTGACAAAATATCTTAGTAATCGGATTAATATGTAATTTAAAATTCAGGTCAGAGTCAATAATTACCCCTAAATTCTTTACCTCCATCTTGACTTTTAATCCTAATGGATCTAGTTTACTTGTAATACCCTCATTATATCCATTTTTTTGTAAACCATCAGCAGTATTTTAAAGTCAATTCTAAATGACACAGGTAACCAGTGTATTGACGCTAGGACTCGTGTGATGTGCTCGGATTTTCTTTTCCTATTTAAGGCCGCTCTCCTCTCTGTCCGCTCCATTCTGCACTCGTTGCAATCAATTGATGTCTTTTTTTTGGGCGGTCCTGAGAGGAGTACATTACAGTAATCTAGCCGACTGAAGACAAAAGATTGAACTCATTTCTCAGCATCTTGCAAAGTTACAAGGGGTCTAATTTTTGTTATATTTCTTAAGTGAAAAAATGCTGTCCTAGTGATCTGATTAATATGTGATTTAGAATTTAGGTCAGTGTCAATAATTACCCCAAAGATTAAACACACCAAACACACAAATAGATATAATGATCCTTATTTATAACAATAACTAATTACAAACACAAAAAATACTAAACAAACCCCCACACAACGATATTGACAGTCCTGGAAAAAAAAGTCCTTACTGTAAATGATGGAAGTGATTCTGGAAATGGAAACTACGGTTAAATGATGGAAAGAAGAGCAGAACGCTCCTATTCAATAAACTGCTTCCCAGAACATGGATATTGGAATTCTATCCTTATGTACTAATAGTCTTTGGAGGTGTGCCTCTTCTCCAAGAGCATCAAAGGGCTGGATTGGAAGGAAAAAGAACTCACCAGCATCCTTAAATCCGGTGGCCGAGTTCCTGCACCTTCCTTCTCCGCTGAGAATGTCCAGTAACTGAAAGGGTTTAGGAGCTGCTGCAGATGATGAAAAAAAGTCCCATCACATCCTTCTCTTCCGGTTTTATTCATACAGTGCATACAAACCACAAACTACAAATCCCACAAGCCTCTCCACATCAGTGCAATCCCGTTCAAAGACACCGACCCCAATTTACAAAGAGAAACCGGTGCACCCGGTGTTGTCATTCAGTCTAACAATCACTCAACAGGACATACTTACACAGAAATAAAGACCCCTAAGTGGCCCCTCTACAAATTCCATAAAAAACAGCAACTGATGGAATGAAATGATGGAGATGTGTAGTCCATAGATCAGCTCGCTGTATGTGAATGTAAAGATCAGTCCCATCTGTATCTCCTGTTGGGATCAGGAGTGCTCCTTTCTTCGCAGGTCGACCACCAAGCCTCATTCAGTCCTCATGTAGCAGGAAGACACCAGACGGTCCATACATCAAACAGGAGACAATCCAGGAGAAGACAAGAACGCACAGGTATTGAACGGGAGGGCAAACAGACGGGTAACTCCAAACACCAAACAACAAAAGACTCTCTTCTTCTTTATAACTTGCCTTCTTTTAAATCTTGCAACCGCCTTCTTGTTCCCAGCAGCCCCTGCACGCTCAGCAGACAACCAGTCAGAGCCATTCCCTAAGCACATGACCAATCAGAGCCTCTGCAGGAACTGCTGGGAGTTGGAGTTTTCACTCCCCAGTAGCGCCACTACATGGTTACATAAAGGCAGGACAGAAATGGTTTATTCTTCAACTGGGCGGCAACCCTTGAACCTCAAAGGCCTGATGCATTGGTTAGTGTTGCTCCCTCACATCCCCACAAATCCTCAGTCTGAAGGTTCTCCCCGTGTCTGCATCGTCAAGGACTCCACTTCCCCCAAACTTCATCCTGTCTTGCACTCAATACTGCTGGGATAGGCTCCTGCACCCCACTACCCTGAATTGGGATTAGCAAAGTGACACCATGTCATGTCCTCCTAAATTCTAAGATTTGTCCCACGGGTGTAATGTAAACTGTCCAGACATAATTCCTACTAACATGGACGGAGCAGGGACATGTCCCACAAAGGGGATGCCACCTGAAAACAAAAGGGGGTTTGTGACTGGGACCACTGCCGGCTGTCCAATCTGCTGAAATTCAAGATTCAGAAGATGCCACCGCGTCTTTTAGAAAACGTAGCACGCCTATGGCCCCTTCAAGTAAATGTGATTTGTAAATTGCTATGATTAAAAGCTTTGGAAATGCATCTGCAAGGTGCCGCGGGGACTTCAAAGGACGTGATGGCGGAGCTACAGGGACGGGGACGGAACAGCGGTAGAAAGCAATTCACGTGTCACATGTCTGGCTGGATGGCCGACAGAAGTCTGCTCTCCCGGCATGGCCTTCTTCTGATGGCCATCCAAGAAGAGTGTCCTCATGCTTTCCAACGTCTTTGCCGTGTATTTATGTCTTCTAAATGGGGGATTGACTCTTTGCATGTGAGCTCAGTTTGATAGCAGAGCGTGGGAGACATGCACCTGTGTGTGTGTGTGTGTGTGTGTGTGTGTGCGTGTGTGTGCGTGTGTGTGTGTGTGTGTTTGCTCGTGTCCAGGCCAGGACCATCCAGGCCCTCAATGCAATGAAAAGACCAGGGGACAGACAACAATTTCTGAGTTCTTTCTCCTGTGTGTGTGTAAGCACAACTCAGTAAGGAGAGCTTAGGGACGGCAGTGTGGAGGACACCAGGCAAACCAAGGGTGTTTGGAATTGCTATCTATCTATCTATCTATCTATCTATCTATCTATCTATCTATCTATCTATCTATCTATCTATCTATCTATCTATCTATCTATCTATCTATCTATCTATCTATCTATCTATCTATCTATCATCTTATATAGTGCCTTTCTATCTATCAGTTTAAGGGGTTCATCATTCGTGTTTTTATTCCATAAGGTGCACTTTGGTATTTGAGTCCATTCTTGCTTCTCATGGCGCAGGTGACAGTGTGCTGCAGTTTGGCCGGACAGCCAGTTGAGAATTGCACTGTGCTCTGTACACACAATCACACAGCATTTGACTACTTTGACATCTACACGCACATGAGAGTAGAGAAATGTCTGTGTGTGTGTCTGATGCTACAAGTGTGTACAGTATGTGTGTGTGCTAAATCGACTGAGTATGAGTGTGTGTGTGTGTGTGTGTGTGTGTGTGTAAGCTAACTGGAGGGTCGGTTCTAAGTGCAGTTGGAGAGGGGATCATGGGAGACAAGTGTGTGTGTCTGTGCATTAGTGAGTGTGTGTGTGTGTCCACATTAAGCAGGGTGTGGACTCTCTGAGCGTGAATACCATTGAATTGGAGTGCAGGGGAGATGTGTGTGCACATGTGTGTGTGTGTGTGTGTGTGTGTGTGTGTGTGTGTGTGCGTGTGTGTGTGTTTGTTCCTGCAGATGTCTATATGCAAGCTAACTGGGGGTGAAGACTTTCTGCATATGTGTGCAGTTTGATGGGAGACACGTGTGTGTGTGAGTGTCCACACTGACCTGAGTGTTGACTCTCTGTATATAAACACAGTTGGACAGGAAAGCATGTGAGATGAGTGTGCGTGTGTGTGCGTGTGTGTGTGCATGTGTGTGTGTGTGTGTGCAGGCTAACTGGGGTGTTTATTCTCTGTTTCTAAGTCCAATTTGATAGGAGATCCTAGGAGACGTGTGTGTGTCTGTGTGTATGTCTGTGTGTGTGTGCCTTTGCGAATGTGTGCACTACCCAACTGGATAAGAGAACATGGCAGGTGTGTGTGTGTGTGTGTGTGTGTATAACTGCACTTGTGTGCACTGAGTGGGGTGTTGAGTCCACACGTGAGGCCCATGGCTCAGGAGGGTCACCGGTGTACACACGTGTGTCTGCGCGTCTGTGTGTTTGCAGGCGTGTGCCGGCGGACGTGTCTTTCTTCCCCAGGATTTTATTTCTACCAATCTGGTATGAATAGCACATCTTTCTCAGGGGACAAATGTGTTTCAAACGAATCAGCGAGAGTCCCAGTGCCATGGCAACTCCAGCTACTTCTTTCAATCCCGCCGTATATTCATCGGCTCGTTTACGTGAAGCACTCAGAAATACCGAGGCATTCGCACCACGGCAGGCGTACCTGTCTGATCGGCAGACTCGAATTGTTTTATGAGTACAGACCCCCGTCCCACACACACACAGACAAATGAACAAATAAATAAATAAATAATCCTCATTATAAACCCTCCAGGAAAACCAGTTGGGAAATCGCATTGGAACTGGGAACAAACAGGACGAGACGCGCTACACGCCCGATGGGAACTCGGCGGCCGTTCAGAAGGAGTCAGCAGCAAAAGTGCCAAACAACATCGTTACACGCGGTGCACACATGTGTAGTGCATGTTCAGATACACACACCCACACACACACACTCACTAGAATGAGGACCCAGTGAGAGATAGGTTGAAACACACAAACAAACTCACACCTGTGCTTCACACACACACACCCTGCGTGGACACAAACACACTACATATACAAACACACAAGCTACACCCACATGTATGTATTGATACCCCTAACCCTTTACAAGTAGGTGAAGGCAAAAGGAAACACACAAACATGGAGAGTCCATATACAGACTCACACACACACACACTCTACTGTACACACACAGATTCACACATATTATAACACAACTACTACCTACAGGACTACTACTAAACAAAACGCATGCTACACACATACTACACATTGACACTGCACTATATCAATAAAATGTGTTATTATTATTATTATTACTACTACATGTGCAAAGGCAATCACCCATGCACACCCATACACACTTACATACTGCATGTACAACACACATACGCACATTACACACCAACGCTCTATAGACGTACAAACACACATTAAACACACACTGTCATCACCTGTGCTCGGTCCGAGTCAACACTCTGATTAGCGTGGATGCAGACACATCACATACGTGCCAAAACACACACTCACACATCTTATGTGCTCTTCTGTCCATCTAAGCTCATTTACAAGTTAATAGTCCAGTTATCCTGAACACACACACACATATCTTGCATGCTCTACTATCCAACTGTGTTCATATACAGAAAGTCACCACTCTGGTCAATGTGGATACACACATCACATACGTGCCAAAACACACACTCACACACACACACGCACGCACACACACGCGCGCCTCCTGTGATCTCCTATCCTACTAGGCTCATATGAGTCAACAGCCTAATTAGCCTGCACACACACACACACACACACACACACACATGCACAACCGCACACACACTCATCTTGCATCCAAGTGTGATCATTTACAGACAGTCAACACTGTGGTTACACACGCACACATCCACATCACACACACTTATGATTCGGCACTACATGTGCCAATATAATTAACACACACGTTTACATTATACTCAGCTACCATATAGACACACACACACGCACACGCACACACGCACACTTACATACTACAAGTCCAAACACACAGACACACATTACCCACCAAGGCTCTACACGTGCATACAATCACACATTTATCTATGTGTACAAACACACCTTACACTAGAACAATCCACACACACACTCAGAGACACTACACACGCAGGTTCTCCTACACATGTTATATCCAGCTGTACGCACACACATATTGTATGCACTTACACTCTACATATACAAGCACACAGACACACGTTACACACACAAATGATCTACATGTGCATACACTCAGAGAGTACACGTACAAACACACACACACACACAGAAACACGCAGGTTCTCCTACACACGTTATATCCAGCTGTACGCACACACCTACTGTACGCTCTTACATGCTAACACTCGCACGCACGCTATGCACAGATGCTCTACACATGTATACCCTCACACACATTCTTTCCATGTAAAAAGACTCACACATTAACCAAACACACACCTCACACAGTGATGCATAGACACACACACACACACATATTACGCCCCAATTCTGTAC